>NW_023643152.1:0-9403 GCF_015228065.2 Penaeus monodon | reverse complement strand
TATTATTACATTCTTCTTTTTTTAAATGTTTTGTTTTATTATTATCATTATTTTTATCATTATTTTTGTTGTTAATGAAATAAAATTTTAAAAAATGATAATAATAAAAATAAAAAATAATAATAAAAATAATGAAATGAAAATAATAATAATAAAAATAATATTTTTATTATTTTATTTTTTTTATTGTTATTATTATAAATTTTTATTATTATTTTTTTATTGTTTTTATTATTATCTTTATTATTATTATTGTTTTTGTTTTGTTTTTTGTTATTTTATCATTATCTTATTAAAATTTATATTATTATTACTACTACTACTATACTAATTATAAAATACTAACATTATTAATTATTTTTATTATTATTTTTATTATTATCACTATATATTATCTTATCAATAAAATTTTTTATTTTTATTATTATGATTACTTTTCTTATTTTCATTATTATTATTTTTATTATTATTATTTTATTTTATTATTATATTATTTTATTTTTTTATTATTATTATCTCATCATTATCATTATCATTTTTTTATATTATTGTCATCCATAAACTTTTTTTTTCTTCTTCTTCTTCTTTCTTCTTCTTTTTTCTTCTTTTTATTATTTTTATTTTTATTTTTTTATTTTTATTTTATTATTATTATTATTATATTATTTTATATTTTATTGTTGGGGGTGTTTGTTATTCTTTTATGAGTATTATTACTGTTATCACTATTATTCCCTTATTGTTTACATCAATGGTTATTGTCATTACAAAATCATCATCAATATTAGTAATCTTGTTATCTAAAACAAAAAGCTATACTATTACCCACCCCCACTATGGTACTAAATTTATATTATAAAAATAAATTTTTGTCTGTTATAATAATATATATTATATATTATATATTTAAATTTTATAATATATAATATGTTGTGTGGGTGGTTTGTTGTGTGTGTGTGTGTTGGTGTGTGTGTGTGTGTTTTTGTTTGGGTGTGGGTGTGTGGTGTGTTGTGTGTGGTGGTGGTGGTGTGTGTTTGTGTGGTGTGGTGTGTGGTGGGGGGTGGTGTGTTTGGAGTCGATATATATATATTTATTTTATATTATTATAATAATTTTTTATATTTATATATATATAGAGAGAGAGGAGAGAGAGAGAGAGAGAGAGGGGGGAGAGGAGGAGGAGAGATAGATAGATAGATGATAGATGATAGATAAATAGATAAAATTTGATATAGATATACAAAAATTTCGCGTCTGTTAGAAAGACTGAGATGGGCTGTAATATTTATGCTTTTAATGGAAATTTGCTGATACATATCATCAGGCCTTTATTTGCAAAAATCAAAAATTGCCCACGACTTTTTTTGGGGCTTCTCTTATGACATCTAGTCATATTCATTTTAAGCAGTCACGCGGCCACTAACTCAAAAAACATTGTGGCGTTAAGCATTATTTTTGGGCCCCCTTTTCAAAAAGCTGAATTTACCATTTATTGTTGTTGCTCTTTTTTACTGTATTTTTTCGCTACTACACTTTTTAAAAATAAATAATAAAAATGAAAAGAACTAATAGATAAAAATTACTATAATAACTTCATATGTTATTTTATTTTACCACCCGGGCTATCTGCTCGGGCTGGGAAATCGGATTCCATTTTTGATATATTTTTGACATAGTACAGTTTTCTGTGTACTGAAAATTGTACTGGTAAAATAAAAATAAAAATCAACATCTAAAAAAACTATTACGTTGATAGCTTTTGCCACTGGTTTACGCTTGTCTTGGGATATATTCAAGATTTTTCCCAAGTTCGGAAAAATGAAATATTCACGTATTTTTTTTAAACCCTATGTTATTTGGTCTAAAAGGATTATCCCATACACTCCGAGATATGTGCTAAAGCGTTCGATTGTTTTCTTTTTACATGTTCCATCTAGTTTATCGCCCCTTCTTGCACCTTGATTTGCCAGCACATTCTGTACCTAAAGTTTTTTGGAAAACAACCACGTCCACTGTCTGATTTGACTGGGTGTCACCCTAGGAAGGTTTGGGAAATTCATACTGATCGTATGCCTTATGTACAGCTTTCGGGCCTTTGAGTGTTCCCCAGATCTACTAGTCCCCCTTATGAGAACTTTTAAATATATGGAAACCCTTGAAAAGGAACCCCAAGATCTTGTTCACAGTACCCTAGCTGCGGCTTCTTTCGCCAATTTGTCTACTCAAAAAACTTGTTCCCTAAAATGTGGGTCCCGCCCATTTAGATTGTTTTAACTTTTCTGATTTTGTTTTTAAATTTTTTTTTGGACAGACCCCGGTGTTGTAGAAATCATGACCAGTTCGTCATGTCCATGGAGAATTTATCAACATTCTTCTTTTAAATTGCCTCCATATAAATATGATTGAATGGTGCTAAAGAAGGGTAAATAAAAATTTTAAGCCTGTTTTTTTTTGTAGATTGATTTATAAAACAGCGTTTTCCCGGTAAATATTGCAAAAGTCACGATTAGTTTTTGCAAGCGTGCTTCTGACTTTCCTTGCACAAGACCCCTTCCTTTTAAATAATCTCCCCTCCCCCCTTCCCTGTCTGGTCAATACGGTCATAGATTTTTGCTCCAAAATGTCGAACCTTCGCCTTTTCTTTACACGACTATCCCCAAAAATGTAAGCCCTAGCTTTAAAATTCCCATGCTATTCCCATACATCTGATGAAACTCCCGTAATTTTTACTCACCCCAACATATAAAAGCGCAATTGAGGAAGAGGTCAAAACTAAAAATGATTACGTGTTTATAATTTATAGGAACAGCATATTGACAATATCACTTTTGCAACGAGAAAACAATTAACTTGAAAACAGGTAATTAACTATTTTCTTATTAGTATTCACTCCAAGAGCATCCAACATAAAAAACTGCAATTGGTATCATGCTGTACCACGGCGGCTCGACAAAAAACCTCCCGTTAAAAGAAGATCTTGATGATGATATCGCAGTAATTATTTTATTTTATATTTTGATAATTATAATATAATGGTTTTTCATAAAATAAAGTTAAATAATTTTAAATTTATTAAGATAATTATACTAATAGCTTTTATAACAGCAACGTGTGAGCTGTGAAAATGATAATGTGATAAAAATAATATGAACTAATAACAATTAAATAATAATGAATAGATAATGGAAGATTTGAGAATACAAAAATTTAAAGATAAAAATGATATTGAAAATTAATTTTATTATTATTTTTTGTTTTACTATTATAAAATAGTATTAGGATATAATTATGACACAACAACAGCAACAATAAAAACAATAAATAAAAAGATAACAAAATGAAAAAATGAAAAAAAATTTGAAAATGTGAAAAACGTAAAATAATAATGTGATAGTGAAATAATAATAATGTGATGGTGAAGTGATGTAGTAAAAACCCCCCCCTTATGAAAAGAAGACAGCCCCCTTTTTTAAAACAAAAACAGGCGATCGATCGGGGAGAAAAAATAAATAAAAAAACAGTTAGATGAGGGAAAAAATAGTAATGATATGGCAAAAATTTAAACAAAAATCATGTTTTTGAAAAAAATTTTTTCCCGGGATTATTTCCTGAAAATAGACTATAAAAAGATGGGCAATAATTGGTAAGTCTTCGTAACAAGGGCAACCATATTAAGTTTGTTCAGGTTAGTGAATATGCGGAAACACAACACCACAAAAACAGGGTTCTCCCCTTTTATTAAATTTGATTTTGGGGTTTTTTTCTGCTTTTTGCAACAGGGTAGAGTATTCATTGGGGGGTATTAGGGGTCTTTTTTGAAAGTAAAAATCTGTTAAAGAAAAGTTGGAGATTTTAAAAAAGGTGAAATTGTTGGTTTTCAAGACAAAAGGGATTGATGGGAAATAATTTTGCGCTAATTTTTTTTTTTTCGTTTTTAAAAAATAAGGTATTTATTTTAAGATAAAATTATATAAAAAAAGAGCAATGCACACTAGGCCCTTTCCCGGTTCGTTGTGTTTGTATGTGTTGTGTAGTTGATATCCCCCTAACATAAAAAACGAAGTAAAATGTGGGTTTAGAAAAAATGGAAATGTCAGTCTTCTATTCATTATCCCGGGAAATACCACCAAAGATCCAACTACACCAATAAGGGTTTTTTGATCCTTTTTTTCCCAAAAAAACAAAGGGGTTTTTATTTCTTAATTCCCATATCGTCCCCTTGAGCTTCCTTTGGCGATCCCTTAAAAGGGAAACCCCTTTTTATTGATTTTTTTTTTTTTATTCGAATCGGGTTTTTCTCATTTATTATACTTCATTTTTTATTCTGTCTTAGGGCGACCTTCTTCCAAATAACTCATAGTTATTGACATTTTTCTTAAATTACGGCAACCTCTAGTATAAAAAATCCCACGGTTTGTTGTTAAAAGCTGGGGTTTTTCAGTTACTTTGCAATCCCCCAATTTCCAGGGGAGGTGTACATGCAGAATATTCAGGGGGGGAGGGCTCTCTTTTCTGGCATGCTTTACCCCCTTTTGTTTATTTCTTGCCTTTTCTGCCGAATTTGGCTGTTTCTGTGGGGAATCATGGCAGAGTTTTTTAACACATACTTCGCGTCTTTTATTTAAAAAAATCCCTAATATTAAGATTTTTTTACATAAAATCATATTAACCACACCACAACATACTTTAGTTGCCCAAAATCTATATACGAAAGGGATTTTCCATCACTGTAAAAAATCACTTTTAGTTCATGGAACTCTACATACCTAAAGTCCTAAACTATTTTTTAAAACATATCACAACAACTCCCTGGAAAACCCAGGAGCGGACCAGGATCAAGAGGGCCCCCAGACAGCCTATTCTTACCTCTGGCCCGTTCCCCCCGAAGGGGGTCTCGTAGGAGGGGGCCATTCGTAGGTCTCCCCCCCGATGGGGCCCCCGTGCCCCCCCGAGGGGGGGGCTGAACACGAGCCCCTCACGTCTCTTCCCGCCCCTTCGGGAGCAGCACCCACGGAGATCGGGAGGGGGTGTTCGCGTCTGTCCGTGCGTTTTTGGGGGGGGCGTGGTCGCGTATTAGATTGTTATTGTATTTTAGTATTGCTTTTATTTTTGAATTAGGTTTTGTTTTGGGCTTTTATATTGGGCTGTAAAAGCTTTTAAGTTTTGGTAAGAAGGCCTAGGTAATTTTTGGGTTTTGCTCGATGCGATAATTTAATTTTTTGGTTTAAAACGGAGAAAGTGCACGTTTTATCTCTAACGCCATTTTTTATTTACATTAAAAAAGAACTAGAGCGGGCCCCTGGTTAATTTTTTTTTTTTTTTGAGAGAAGAGGAAAAAAATAGAGAGATAATAGACAGACGACAGACAGACAGCAGACAGACAGCCCGACG
The DNA here is from genome assembly GCF_015228065.2 of Penaeus monodon. Classification (NCBI taxonomy): domain Eukaryota; kingdom Metazoa; phylum Arthropoda; class Malacostraca; order Decapoda; family Penaeidae; genus Penaeus; species Penaeus monodon. The sequence goes on along the minus strand of NW_023643152.1, from coordinate 4,012 downwards.
ACAGAAATTTTAAAAAAAAGAAAAAGTGCAGATTATTAAAGGGGTTAAAAAAAAACTCATTTCGCGCAGGCGTCACCCTCATCCAGGAAAAAGCTACTGAAGTCTATCCGGGTTTGCCTCTAAAACAAATGTCTTGGTATGTTCTCAGAGGTCGCCCTTTAGCTCCAGAAATTACCCAAAAAGTTGTAGTAATGACTTTTGGGAAAGGTTCTCCGCGTAGGTACATTGTAAAAGATCATTTTATTTTTTTGACTCTTAAGAGTATGTCGGTTTTTCTAAGAATATATATAAAATATATAATATATATAATATATTAATATATTACAAAATTTTATATATATTATATATATATAATATAATTTTAAGGGTGGTATGTATGTATGAATTAAAGTATGTATTATCATGCATGTTGATGTATTTAACTAATCCGTTACCCCTGAAAATAAAAAAGAAACGAAAAAATCCGCGAAATTGCAGGGGTAACTATATTATTTTTGTCATATGTTTTGTATTTATAAAAACACGGTTATTCCCCCTTTTGGGTTAATAATAATTTCCGTAAAATTCAATATCGCAGAGTTTTTTTCAAGTGTTGGATAGTATATAAACAAATAAAAAGGGCCTCTCCATTCCAAGGAAATTTAAATATTCATTCAAGGCATTCTTATATTTCATCAACTCTTAAGGTACAATATTAGTTTTAAAATTTACGCATGAAAAAATTCGCTAACAATATTTTTATCCATTTAAACCCCTTTACTTCTTTTCTTTTTTTTAAACTAGGTTATTATTTCCACATCATTTGATATAACTGTCATTTTACATGATATATAATTATTTTTTTTTTTTTTTTTTTTTTTTTTATAAAAAAAACGTGATGATATAGTCTATGGAAATTATATTATAAAAAGCTATAGCAATTTCATAAATTTTCACTCATCTTTAATAACTATTGGCATGCTTTTTATTTTCATTCAAAAATCTAAAGTAACCTCTAAAGCTTTTTTTTTTTTTTTTTTTTTATAGTCAGTTTATCTATCGCGCTTCCATGTTAACATTTGTGCGCATTGTTCTGCAAGAAATTTTATTCGTCGGCAAAACTGCTCACACACAGCTCTCGTGTATTTTGTATATCAAACCCGGGGAATAGAGAGGGTTGGCGTCAGGGAAAGGGGATCCGGCCCTAAAAAAATATTTTTGCCAGAACCTGACATGGGACCCCCTATAAGAAAGGGATAAGCTAAAAAAAAAAAAAAATTGTCCATCTATTTATCTGTCTCCTGTTGTCTATCTATTATCTATTATTTTTTCTATCAAAATATCCCCACCTATCTATTTTCCTACAAATACTACTTGTGTATATAATATTATCTGTAATTTATAATCTAAATCTATCTTTCCGTTCCTTACCATCTATCTAAATAAACTGTCTGTTTTCTTCCTCTATCTATCTTTGTCTATCTATTATCTATAAACTATCTGTTATCTATCTATCTATCTATCTACATCAGTGGTTCTTAATTTTGGGGCCAGTTCCTAGGGGTGCGAGAAAGCCTATTAAAATTAAGGTAAAAATATTTTGTCAAACGCATGTTTTTTTTTGTCACAAAGCAAAAGAATGTAAATTTTTCATGAAGAAAAAAAGGGTTTGTTATTAAATGCATAGCGGGTTTTGCAAAACTCAGGGGGGCGAAAAGTTTTGAAGGGGTCAAATGAAAAAGGTAAAAAAGGTAAAAAAAAATCATTTATTTATATATATATATATAATAAATATATATATATATATATAAATGCCCGCGGGGCGTGTGTTGTGTGTGTACATATATATATTATATATATAATATTTATTATTATAATACATTTATTATGTGTGTGTGTGTGTTGTGTGTGTGTTGTTGTGGTGTGTTTGTTTTGTTTATGTTATATGTATTATTATGTTTTAAAAATGTATATATATGTCTTGGTGTGTATTATATATATAATATTTTTATATATATATATACACCACACAGACATATTAATATATACATCTTTAATCTACATATATAAACATACATCATACATCACACCCACAAACACACACAACACCACCCACACACTATTAAATGTTATATATATATATATATATTTTATATAATATTATATTTTATAAAATTTACCCCCACCACACCGCGCGCCGCATTTATATTATATATATATATATATATATATATATATATAATATTTACACTGTTTTTTTTTTTCCTTTTTTTCCCTTTTTTCTTTGTCCCCTTAAAATCATTTTCGCTCCCCCTGAGTACTAAAAAAACTCGCTATGCATGTTATAACAAAAGCACTTTTTCTTCATGACAAAGTTTACTTTCTTTTCGTATGTGACAAAAAAAACATGCGTTTGAAAATATATTTTACCTTTTTTTTCATGGGCATCCTCGCACTCCCTAGGAACGGGCCCCAATTAAAAACCACTGAGGGAAGATAGATAGATAGATAGACAATAGTTATTAGTGAAAATAGACAGAAGATAGATGTGGATAGAGAACAGACAGAAATTTAAAATGGTAGAGAACAGACAAAATTTAGATATATAAATCACAGAAATTTCATATATCACTACGTATGTATTTTGTAAAGTGAATAGATAGGTAGGGATATATATTGATAGAAAAAACAAATATAGATATATAGATAGAAGCAGGTAGAAGATAAATAGAGGAATTTTTTTTTTTTTTAGCTTTTCCTTCTTTTATGGGGTTCGCCCTGATCAGGGGTTTTGGGAGATATCTTTAGGCCGGGTGCCCTTTCCCGACGCCAACCCTCTCTATTTACCCGGGTTTTATATACATTTCATCAGAGAGTCTGGTGTGAGCGTTTTTTTCCACGCAATAAAAATTTTTTGGAACAATCGCCAAAATGTATAACTGGAAACGGATAGATAAAACTGACTAAAAAAAAAAAAAAAAAAAAAAAGCTTCTAGATGGATTACTATTTGATTTTTTTAATAAAAAACAAAAGATGCCAAAAATGTTATAAAGATGAGTGATCAATTTTGAAAATTTCTATAGCTTTATAATATAATTACCATAGACTATATATCATTTTTTATTTCTAAAAAAAAAAAAAAAAAAAAAAAATTTATATATATCATTACAATGACAGTATATATCAAAAGATAGGGGAATAAAACCTAGCTTAAAAAAAGAAAAAAAAGTATAAGTGTTAAGGGTTAATAAAACATATGTTTTGTCGAATTTTCATTTCTGATATTTTAAAATAATATTGCACCTTTAAGGTTAATAAGTATATAAAATGTCTTTAATATATTTTAAAAACCTTGAATGGTGAGGACCATTTTTTTTTTTTTTATATACTACCCAACACTTGAAAAAATACATCTGCTATATATGAAAATACGGAAATTATTATTAAACCTAAAGGAAACCGTGTTTTATAAATATAACATATAACAAAATATTATATGTTTTCCCCGCAATTTCGCGGTATTATTTACTTTTTTTTTGTTATTTTCATGGGGAACACAGGTATTAGTGTAAAAACAAAATACATTGCATAATACTACATAAATTTATCCTACATCACCGCACTATATGAATAAAATTATAATATATATATATATATGTAATAAAATATAATATATTATATATATATATATATATATTAAATTCTTTAGAAACCGAGCATTACTTTAAAAGTCTAAAATAAATGATCATTTACAAAGTTCCTACAGCGGAAACCCTTCCACAAAAGTAATTTCTACAATGTTTTGGGGAATTTCTGTGAGCTGAAGGCGACCCCCCTTTAGAACAACCCAAAACTTGCTTTTTGAGGCAAACCGGATAACTTTGTGCGTTTCCGGACTGAGGGTGACGCCGCGCAGTAAATGGTGTTTTTTAAAACCTTTAATTGCACATTTTCTGTTTTTTTAAAATTTTGTCTTCTGGGGTGTCTGTTGTCTGTCTGTCTGCTGCTTCATCTTTACCTTTTTCTTTCTTC
>NW_023643151.1:0-9403 GCF_015228065.2 Penaeus monodon | reverse complement strand
TGTGTGTATGTTGTGTGTACCACGCACACACACACGTTTAATATATATATATATATATATTTTAAATATAATATATATAATAATATATATATATATATTTACTTACATATCATAAAATATTATAAATATAATAAAAATATTTATTATATATATATATATATATATACATTTCAGATAAATATATATTACATTTAATATACACATTTATATATATATATATATATTTTTATAAAATTTTAAATAAATATTAAAATTATTGTAAGGTAGCCCCCAATTTAAAAAAGTAAGATAATAAAAATGTTTTAAAAAAACTTTTTAAATACATGACGAGTATGGAACTGGTTTTTACTTAACGGCACTGTGGTCCCCCAAAAACACCGGGCCCCATTGTGGGGGTTTGGGGGTAAATTACATTCTTTTACTAGTTTATTCACCTTTTATTATAATTTTATTTTTCAAAAGTTTTTTAGCATTCAGGTTTTTTAACTAAATTTAAGTGTATAAATTATTGAAAGTTTAATAGTGAAATTGACCGGGTGGTCCATTTTTTTCTTTTCCACATTGTTTTTTTTTGCATTTTTATTTTTGAGTCGGGCATGGAAGATATGGGGCATGTAGAAATTATATTTCATCAGTTATGGAAAATAAGGAAAGAACAACAAAAATTTTTTTTTCTCCAGAATCCTTGAGTATTCATACATAAACAAATTCCAAAAAAAGGCGAGGCCGCAGCGACATAAAACTCCACCCTAAAAAACTCCATCCCAGTATAACTCCACGACAGAAAAACTCCATCGCAGAAAAATTTCATCCAAGAAAACACCAGAAAAAGAACCCCACCCAAGTAAAATCCACACTTCGTCATGAAAACCTAAAACAGTAAATTACAACCCCGTAAAATTTCACCAGGGGTATGAAAAAAAAGGGTGTCATCCAAAAAAGCAGTAAAAACAGTTGCATAAAAAGCCTATAGCTTCTATCAAGTACAGTTTTTATTTGCTGAGCGCCAGAAGATTAGATGATTCTCCCAGCATCAAGTTTATCTTAATGTTCATCCCCCGAGAACATTCAAAAAAACAGGGATCGAAGTACAACACAGCAAGGGCAACAGTTTCACCGAAGGTTTTTTATTCCCTCTGTTGATCTGTATTTAAAATGCGACATTTTTTTGTGGGTTAACTGGTGTCTTTTGCAGTACTGGTTATTTATAATTGCTTTTTGTTTAGTCACATGAGCCCCCACGTTGAAGTTGAAAACCCTGAAGGGTAAGATTTTGCAAAAAATGTTATTCAGAATGAACTAGAACCAAAAGACTAAAACTAAGACTAAAAAAGGTTTGAATAAAAGTTGATGTCTGAAAGAAAATTTTTTTTGATGAAAATTTCTGTTTAAAAGGATTTTACATGAGATAAATAATAGTTTGTGTCGAAATTTAATCAAAATAAGGAAGCAGGTTTTCACTAGTAACCAAGTTTGAAGCTGTACAAAATGCATATAAGATATGAACTCCGGAGCCTTTTAATAATTTTCAATCAAAATTTTAAAATGTGGGAAGAACACAAAGGCTTATTTTGATTTTCGAGAAAGGTCAAACGTTTTCTAAAAGTGGCGGGTAGTACTGGGAGTAGGGGAAATTTCTAGGCGTTCAATTATTTTTTCTAAAAAAGTAGAAAAAAATTAGTTGAGAAGTTAGAAAAAGTTAACTTAGAAAATTTAAAAAGTAAAAAATAAAACCCAAAAAATGAAAAAACAGAAGAATCAGGGGGTTTGAGAGTAAGCAAAATTATACAAGAAGGTATTAGTCCCTTTCAAAACTTGCCACCCATAAGCTTCTGTATCTGGGGTAAGTTAAATAAATGAAAAATTGATGGATTAAAATTTTAAGAAAGAAGATGATATGGAGAAATCAATCCTAAAGCTATTCCCTTTTTTCCCCAAAAGGATGGGTGTTAGAATCAAAAAGATAAAATTTCTTTTTCGGGGAAAACAGAAGAAAGGAGCTACCCAAAAATTAGCTGAAATTTCTTTGTTTTGGGAAATTAGTGACTCGCTTCCTGGGCCCTAAACCAGAAGTTTTAAAAGGGGAACATTTTTCAGTATTCAATGGGGGTTAATCGTTTGGATTTTAATTAGTAAAAAAACTAAAGTGGCAGCTGAAAGAAGTATTTTTAAAAAAAATATACAGAGAAGAGTAAAAAAATTAAAAGTGGCTTTTTTATAATATATAAAGTTTCCCATAAGGCAGAAAGCTTTTTAAAAAAAGATTTGGCAATCCCTTTGTAATGCAAATAAATAAAAAGAAATACATGAGGGCCAGGATTCCCTAAATGTCGCCCAGCTTTGATAAAATTTTTCTGATTTCTTGGAGACCGAAAGACAGCAATGAGTAATTTCAATATTTGAATTATAATGATCCAAAAAGAGAATCAAAATTTACAAAAAAATGCCCATCCTTTAGTTTAAAGATGGAAACAATTGTGATAAAATGATATGTAAAACCAGTGAACTTGATATGGACTGAGATGGTTACTAATTCAGCAGAATTTCCCCTTTTTCACAAAATTTTGTACTCTGTAAAAAAAAAGCTTCAAAAGGGTCAACGCAAAAACTCCCAAACACTGATTTAAGATAAAGGTTTAGAGGTAATTACTGTAAATGTAAAAACAAAAAATCAAGGTCGAGAGAAACCAAAGAAAATTAATAAAAAAATGAGTACAACAGTAGATTTGTTGCCATTTTGCAGTCAGACATAAACTTAATACTGTAACAATTTTTTTAAAAATTTGGGTTTGGAAGCAAAAGGAATTTTTTTGAAGAAACCCTGATGATGCACTAAAACAAAAACAGATTTGGGGTCTTGAAAAAAGTTCGTTTTAAGGGAAAAGAAAAAGAGGCTGTTTTCAAACAATTTAATTTAAAAAGTGTATTGCTATGGATGTTAACTCGAATTTCCTGTGTGGGTTCCCCTAAAATTTTGAGCAAAAAGAGTCTTTGGGGTACGCTACTTGATGATCAGTTTATGATTTTTATTAAAAACTGCTTTTGGTAATTAGGATTGGTGGAACAAAAGGGTTTATCTAAGATACTACTTGAAAGGGGAACAAAGTTTACACTCTAAAACTTGTGGGGCTAATTTAAAGGGGGTAGAAAAAGAAGTATACCTTTCCCATACTTATTCTAGAGAAAAATTTTCCTTTCAGGTGAATCAAAATACCAAGACCGAAAAAGCCAGAGAGTGGCCACATTTTGGAAAGAATATTTTGGGAAACTGAGCCTTACAAAGATGTGTAGAAGTAGGACTCCTGATAGGCCTTGTGTTAAGGCAATTAAGCCCCAAAAGGAAACATTTCTCAATGACATATCCCCATCAAACGAACTATTTGGGTTTGGGGGATTTTCAGAGGTGTTGATCCAAAGGAGGGAGTGTATCACGTACACAGAACAAAGATTCAAAAAGTAATAAATTCCCCTGAGAAAAATGTTTTTCTTCTAACAGTGCTACAAAGGTTAAAGAGGTTCTTAACTGAGCAAGTAAAAAAAAAAATTTGATTTTAATGAAGTAAAAGAGATTGCGTATTTCTCAAATATAAAAAATTTTTAAAAAAAATTTGAGAAAGGGATTTATCAGGTTGAAAGAGGTCATTTTGAAATGCCCCCGCCTTTAAAGAGTGTAGATTTCAAATTCCCCAAAAAATAGAGATCAGTTTTTTCACAGGTTAAAGAATTTGAAAAAAAATCCAAGCAAAAAAAGATTACTATGAAGATTATGTCAAATTTAAAAGATCTCATAGAGAAAGGTTTGCAGAACCAATCCCCAAAAGAAGAATTTGTAAGGGTGATGGCAAATTTGTTAATTCCCCATCATGGTGTTTTCACCCAAAAGGCTATAAAAAAAGTAGTCTTTTGGGTGCAGGCTCGCTTTCCCGTGTTCACTGAATGAAAACTTTTTAAAGGTCCAAATTAACAAATAATCTTCAGGATTATGTAGATTTCGCAAGAACCATAATTTATTTGTACATCAAACAAATGTCCATCAATTAAAATTGAAAGTCGAAAAGAGGTTTATTTTGGTCCTTTTGTGAAGGGAAAACGAGTGAAATTTTGAGATTAGGCATTGTTCAATGCTTGTTTAATCTTTTCGTCGTTTTGTGGTAGAAGGGGGCGTACGTCAGTTAGATCAATAGAGGGAAAATTTTGTAGGTCCAAGAATGAACTTGGAAATTTGCTTAAAGGTAATGGCAAACAAAAAAAAGCAATTAAAGTTAAAAAACAATTGTGTTGGATTAATTTTAAAAAAGTGTACCTTATTCTAGTCATAGGGAGGTTATGGGAGAGGGCCAAAATTTGACTGTACGGAAATTTGTCTGTGATACTTTGTCAGCATGAAATTTGTTAGATGTGATTCATTTCAAAAATTTTTGGGTTTAAGCGAATCCATTTTTAAATGTCATCCATTGACACTGGAAGTATTGTTCGCTGGCCGCCTCGTCTCCTGCCCCAACCAAAGCAGGCTAGGCGAGGGGGGTTTTTTCCACAGGGTCGTAAACACTGAACAGCCCAAAAGGGGCCCGAGCCCCACAGCATCCCAGAACACCAGGGGGGGAAAACTCCACTGGCGAGGCGGGTACGAAAAAAACCAAAAGCAGTCTTTCCTTTATTTCCAAAAGTTTTTTTACCCGAACTTTCTATGGCACAAAAAGGGGGGGGAAACCAGATGTCACACAGCACAACAGCTTATAACAGGGAAACCCAAAAGGGTTTATCTAGGTCACAAGGACACACGGGGTCTTCACGGGACACCCCCAACTCCTTTCCCGGCTTTTTTCCCTTGCCCTCCGCTCACAGCCACTGCGTAGTTTGCCCGGGCCCCTTCAGTTAACACTGCCCAGGCACCCTTTTCTTTTAAAACAGTTTGCACGAGCAAAGACCCCGGGCGTGCACTACCCCCCCCTTCAAGCAACCCCCCTCTGCTCTGACATATCAAACCTGAAAAAAACTACAAAAAATTTAAAATAAAAATCAGTTCTCGAAACACAAAAATCTTTCATCCAGCGCGGCTTTTTTCGCTTCCCGGGGTCGCTCTGGAGGAGGTGGGGCGGGTAGATTGGCATGGCACCCAGGGGGGTATCTCCTGCCCCCAAGACCGCTCTGGTCCCACTAGTCTGCGGGGCAGCCCTCACCGCCCAAATCTCGCCCCAAATCTGGGTCAGCGTCTGCCACGCCTCATCGCCGCTACTGGGGCTAACGTCATCTTTTTCACCATGGCCCCAGGAGTAGCTCCTGGCCGGGGAAAACGCCACAGCTGGTGCGCCAACCTAAAGGGAAAGTCGGCAACGCCCCACCCCAACCAACCCCTCCCCCCGAAAACTCTTCTGGACCTCCATTTCCCTCCAACCCCTTTGCACCAGGGGCACCTTCGGGCCCTTATTGGGAAGTTGGCTACCAAAAAAATGTAACTAACCCCCCCCCTGGTCCAAAAGGGCCCCCCCAAACTGCTACTCCATCAGCCAGCTGCAGGTTTTTGGAGGCTTCCGGGGCCCCTTTACTCCAGCATCATCTTGACAATGACACCGGATTCTAGACCTGTCCGGGGGGGCAAGGTGCAGTCTTTCAGCGAAACTACCTTGCACAACCAACCCTGGAAAAAGGGGCACACTTCACCGTGCATCCTCCCCACTTCCATCCAAGGTCGACACACGCCTTACTCTGCGTCAGGTAGTCAAGGCCCACAAGCGGGCTCGTCCAATGGGCCACATACACCGGCACCCTACCCGTGCGCCCACGCCAATACGACCTCCATGGCCCCCTTAGCTGCACCAATCCCCTGACACCCACGTCTCGGGGTTGCGTCGGGAAATCGCATAGTGGCCAACAATCGGGCCGCACTGGGGTCTTCTCAGCCCCGGTCCACTGTCAGGCTTCCCATCTATTGAGCCCTCCACCGCTCGTGCTGGTTCACGGCAGCTTACCCAAGTGGGGGCCCGGGGGAACCGAGGACGGCGGGGTTTGGGCCCCTTCTTCAGGTTTTTCCACCGTACCCTTCCTTACCCTTTAGGAATGCACTCGGAGGGTGACCATACCTACCACATCCTTGCAGCACTGCGGGAAAGGGCATCAAATCCGCCCGGGTGGAGGACGTGTTCTCCGCTCCCTTGACACTGCTACGTCGGGCCCCTTTTCCTTTACCGCACCCCACCAAAAGCCTTGAAAAGTGTTGGGGCTACCTTCCTCAATGCAAAACCTTCTCCACTTTATTTTCCCGGCCTGGTGTTGGTGCCAAAACCGCTTTTCAAAGCCCCGCCCCGCGGTGTAAGGGCATGTTGGGATGGGGGAGATGCCCCAACACTTCCACCGGGGCCCCCTTAGCGCTGTTACCAGCGCAGGGGCCCTTTTCTTCCGGCTCCCCCTGGGCAGATGCCGATTTCAAATTGGCGACATATGCCTCCCGGCCCCCTTCCCGTCGACTCACTGGCTTAGCCTCACAGAAAGTCTGGGGGCCGAGAGGCTGGGGGTGGAGAACGTGCCGTAAAATAACACGCCCCCCGGGGGGGGGGAAGGGGGGGAGGGAGGGAAAGAGGCGGGTTGACCCGGGTCCCAGTTTGCCCCCACCTATACCCAAGGGGGGCGGTTCCGTGGGGCCCCCACCTTCTGCAGCAAAAAAATGGCTGCACACCCCTGCGAGGCCCCGGGGGTTTCCTGCCCGGACCCCAGACAGACCCCATAAATCTGACACTCTGGAAACTGTTGCCAGAACCTCTCTGCCCTTTTCTGCTTGCAACTTTTCTACCTCGTGACGCCGCCTTTTCCCCTTCACTTCCTCCCCCAGGCCCTGAACCTCGCCCCTTTGGGCTGCACCTCCTCCCCTGTTTTACTCTTCACGCTGTTGGGGCCTTGTCGGTTACTGTGAGTTTTTTCCCTCTTCACAGATGCAAAATGCTCTGTAGCACCTCAACAAACGGCAGAACTTTTTCCCCTGCCTTCCCTTTCCTCATCTCAAGATGGGCGCCTCTCGCGTGCCCCGTGCCTGCTCTTCTGCCCTTTGTGCATTTCCTCCCTCAACCCGGCCCCAAAGGATGATCAGGTCCTCTGGCTCGGGTTCACCTCACTCGTGCCGCCTATCATAGCCTCCTCTCCCTCTGGCTGCCCCATCTTTGGACGACATGATAAATCGGCAATCAGACGATCAAAATTCCAAATCCCACTCCTGACCCCCATTTTTTTTTACGCCGACCCCCCTCGTTTTTTTCTGCCACCAACACAAAGCAGGCTAGGCAACGGTTGTTTTCCACGGGGCGTAAAACGAAAAAGCTCCAAAAGGGGACCCAGCACCCCAGCGTCCCCCAAAACCAAGGGAAAACACACGTGGCGAGGCAGGGCAGGGAAAAAAAACACAAAAAGACATCCTTTTTCCACAAGTTTTTTTACCCGTACACTTTCTATAGGCACAATACAGGGGGGAAACCACAGTCACACAGCACAATACACTTATAACAGGGCAACACAAGGTTTATCCCCAGGTCACAAAGGGGACCCCACGAGGTCTTCACAGGAGCACACCCAAATCCGTTCCTGGGTTGTTCCCCCTGCTCCTCCGCTCACAGCCGCTGCGTATGTTTGCCCAGGGCCCCCCATGTTTAAAACATCCCAGGTCATCCTTTTCAGTTAACAATGTTTTTGCAAAGACAAAAACCCCCCTGGCGTAGATATTAAATTTAATAGAAATTTTGGGTTATTAATTTAATAGAGAATTTGGGTCCCTAACTCCTAACCACTTTTGCAAAGAAATAAAGTTGTATTTCCACCACCAGGGAAATTCAAAGTAATTTCTATATTCAGGAAAAGATTGCAAAAAGTCCAGTATTTTTGCCAAAGTGTTTTGGCTAGATGGAGAAAAGTTTTTTCAATCTCTTTAATTAAGATAAATGATTAAACCCCGAAGAAATGTGAAGTAGGGGATATTGTGAAGTAAAGGATCAAAATGAAACTAGAAACCCAAAGGGAAAAAGATGTCTGATTCTGTCTTGATAAAAAGGGGGAAAAAGGGAAAAAAATTTACTTATGTTGAGGAGCTATTCATACTCTAATTATGTTTTTGAAAATAGGAATACCTCAGAAATTAATTTTTATTTTTTTTTTATGTAAAAAATTTAGGGGGAGCCATGTAATGTGCAACCCAATTAAAAAAGTAAAGTGAAAGAAAAATTTTTTATAAACTAGTTTCAAAGTTGAATAATAGCGGGTATTTAACGTGGTTGTTTTTTCAACGGCAGCTGTGGTGCCTGCAACCCAGGCCCCAGTGGGTTTTTGGGGGTAAATTTCATTCTTTGTATATTTATTCAGCCTTTTATAATTTTTGTTTTATAACTTGTTAGCATTCGTATGGCTTTAAAGATTCGTCTGCAGTAAAAGATGTAGGGGTTTCCCGCCTACGCACGTGCCACCACCCCTTAGTAGGTTCGGGACCTGTGTGTTGTGTAGGGGGTGTGAAAGTTTTTATAAAAAAAGGGGGGAGGAAAGTACAGGTGTATGTGCTGAATGTTGGTCTTTTAAGTGTGTAATTGTGAAAAGGGAGAAGCGTAGGGTGAGCGTCCGTGAACGTGTTTTAAAAAAACGCAAAACATGAATTCTTTCCCCTTCCCTTCGGTTTGAGCTCCACCGCTGGAAACGGGAACCCCGGTATAGCAAAGTTTGGTCTTTCTAGAGTATCAGCTCCCTTCATCTAGCCTTTTAAGCCTTTCAGGGGTTGCGGATGGTAACCTGCAATGGGGCTTCAAGGAGGGGGGGGGCCCAGCCCAAAACGTTTCAATTCAGCCTTGGGCAGAACTAAGAGGTTTTTTAAAATCATTTTTTAATCTACTGGGCCGGGGAAAGCCGACGATGGTATGGTATTTATTTATTGACAAATCGAAGACTTAATAAAAAAAACCTTCCTCCAGGAGAAACGGTCCCCGAGCTGAGGGAAGGGAAAAAATATTGACTTAGTTTTTAAAAAAAGGAATGGGACCTGGAGGGATGGGGTCCCCGAGCTGTTCCTTCTAGTGACGTGGTCCTTAGTACTCTCGACACTTTGAGTCCAAGTGCCGCTTTGGGGAATAGTAAAAAGAGTGCACCTAAGATGGTGATGTAGCGTGTCACACGCCAAAAATTCAAAAGAGCCCGGTGTCACCTACACACAAACCCTTAAAAATACTTAACTTTTATGAAGACACAACTCGGAAATCCGGCGCGAACGAGGTAAATCCAAAAGCGAGGACACCAAAAAAAACTGGAGGGGACCACAGTACACCACAGAAATCAGGACCGAATTTCCCTTTCCCCCTTTTTTTCTTTTTTTTTTGGTTTTTTTGGTATCAAACCCGCGGAGTGGCCAAAGGTTATTAAGCCATGGATCCTATTTTTTCGT
>NW_023643150.1:0-9406 GCF_015228065.2 Penaeus monodon | reverse complement strand
ACCCCGCCCCAAGGTTGTGGATCATTAATCTATGTCACCGGTCCCCTGCATTGGAGGGGATATCATCTGTAGTACATCATTTGTTTCTTTAAATTCTCTTATGATGCGTTAGCCATCGTTAGCTATGGTCTAGTGGTGCCTCGTGATCATATCCTGCTTTCACTCTCGATAAGGTTGTGGGGTTACGCTGTGATCATTAATCTATGTCACCGGGTTTCGCCTACATTGGAGGGGATACTCATCTGAGTATGTCATTTGTTTCATATTCTCTTATGAGGCATCATGTACGAACATTAAAATGCACATGTGAAAGTGGTTAATGATTTCCGGGTATTGATTATGTTGTTGTGGACATGGTTGCGGTTTGCGGTTGTGGTTCGTCAAGGTCACTGATTACGTCACGGTCACTGGCCTACTTTCACATTCAGTCCCTAATGAATGTGCGCCGTTCTGTCCTTTTACACACTACTTATATATATATACATATATATAATATGTATATATATATATAGATAATATATATATATATATATTAGATATTAAAAAAGATATATATGTGTGTAAATACGTACATATATATGTGTGTATATATATAAATATATATACCCCCAACACTATATATATATAAATATATATCTATCTTTTTTTATATATATATATATATATATATAAATATTATATATTATAAAATATATATAATATATATTATATTAAAAATATAAACATAAGCACACACACAAAACACACACAACATTTTAATATAATATATATAATATATAATATATATATATATATTATACCCCACACAAAACACACACAACACACACACACACACACACACACACACACACACACACCACACACAGACATATATATTTTATATATATATATATATATATATAATATGTGTGTATATGTACAAAAATTAATATTAATATAATTATATATATATATATATATATATATATATGTATGTATATTATATATATATATATATATATATATATATATATATATACATATTAGAATAAAATATATATTTTAAAATATATATATATCTAATATATATATATGTACATATATACATATAACAATACACACACAAACACACACACATACACACACACACACCCCACACACACACAACACACACACCACACCCACACACACACATATAAAAATATATATAATATATAAAATATATATATATATATAAATAAAATATATATATATATATATATAATATAATGTATATAAAATTATATATATATATATATATATATATATATATATATATATTTTATATATTATATATATATATAAAATATATATATACATATATTTTCTCTCTCTCTTCTCTTCTCTCTCTCTCTCTCTCTTATATATATTATATATATATATATAATTATATATATATATATAATTAGATAGATAGATAGTTAGAAATATATATATATATATATATTATATTATATATATATATATATATATATATATATATATATATATATACATATTATATAGTTGTATATATTTGTGTCAAATTAAAATATTTATTTTATATTTATATTTATTTTTATATTATTATTTGTATATATACTATATAAATATATAATTATATATAAATAGATAGATAGAAATAGATAGATAGATAGTAGTAGATTCACACACACACCCCACACCCACCACACACACAAAACACACACACACCCCACCCTCAAACGCAAACCCTAAAAACGACACACACACATCCCCTAATTACTTACAAGACAGGTACATATTACATATGCCTGAATTTTTATAGTTATGTTGTGTATTAATTGTGTGTGTTTTAAATATTTATAAATATTTTATTTTAATATATTAATATTATATATATAATTATACATACACATATTACAAGGGATAGTTGTTTTTATATAAATATATAATAATATATATATAATATATATTTTTATATAGATATATTTTAATGGATGTCACACGGCTCACCAGATTCCTTTATTAATAGGTCACACCGTCTCCACCTACCCTCGCCTCGCCTCGGGCACGGGACAGACGCTCCACCTAAAGGCTGTCTTACTTGCACGCCCGGGGAAATGCTGACGGTACCTGTAGACGTATCATCCCCCGGTGCGCGTCCCATCTTCCCCGGTCTCCGCCCCCCGGTCCCCGTTCACGGCGCCGTATACGCGAAGTCCCCGCCTGCACCATATTCTGCCCACAGGGTCTTCCTGGGTCTCCAGCTCTCTCGGAGTTCCTGTCATCGACCGGTGCCTTTGGGGGGGGGTTTTCGTGACCCAAGCTAGTGGGAACCCAACCCTGCACACAAGGGCCGGATATTGGAGAGAAAATAAACAGGGTAGAAGGGGGGGGAGGCGAAACTACAGTAACGAGCCGTTTTAAAAAATCAGCAATTTTTTTTTTTTTTTTAGACCCGGGTGGGCAAGGCAATCCCCAAGGATTCTTAACCTGGGCACCCCTAAAAGGGTAGAGTAAGATGAGCAAACTAAACCAAGTACTCAGGCTATTGACATTGCTGTTTCACAAGGATAGGTCCGTGATATGGGGACACGAGGAAGCACACTCGATGGCCTTACTGCTGATATGATCCTCCTCCCTTGTGCATCTGATACGCTTTCGTGTAGCACGCCCAAATACTAATAACAGGAGCACCATGCCTAATAAGGGGGACATATACAGGGTAGATGAAGTTTATTTTGAAAATCTGATATCAACCCCACGTCCGCGTCCTGAAACCTTACTAACCCCCCTTAGGGGCAACTCCGGGATCGTGACTTTGATTGTCGGCAAGGTCAGGAGGCCGGGCCTAATCGCTATAGGATCTGCAGCAACGTCGTGAGGAAGGATTTGATTGCTGGAACTTTTAATGACAGGGAACGCAACCCACAATGATGAGGCGGGACAAAGGTTCCCTGCAATAACCTATCTGGCTGACGCTCCTCGCAAGCAATTGTGGCGGCCGTTATTTGATGGAAATAGATCAGTGTCTACTGCGAGAGTTGATCGCTCCCCTCCTCGAAGGAACAGTGTGAGGTGATCAAGTCACCTGAAACAAGAGCACAAGCACAAGATGGAGTCTGAAGAGATTAAGGTAAAAGTGAAGAAAAGCACACGAATGTGTCCTTGGTAGGCCTTAAACAGGAGTCTAAGAAGTCAGAGGAAGGGAAGGATAGAGCATGACCTCCTAATCCTCTAAGAATAAATGTGTGAGGCACGTGAACCATGTAATTTGAACTGTTTGTATTGTGTGGGAAGGGGTGTACGCGGTACGCCCTAAAGATTATAGAAGGATGCACTGGAATAATCACAGACAGCCCCAAGGCAGATCTCAGAATAACGTAAAACCGAGTGCATTGTCTTGAAGGAAAGAGATTCTTGACAGAAAAATGAAGATAACCTTTGAAGTATCGCGCCCATGTCAACTGGCAAAATCGTCAGGCGACACCTATCCGTGTGCCCGCACGAAATGAGGGCTGTCACCAAACTATTCAATCGCCGTGTAATCTTGTTTATTGTGCTTTGATATGAAAAACCCGTTAAAGTTAATGAGGTAAGATGAGAAACCTTGTTTACTGTACCTCGCACAACATTAAAATCAGAAGCTAATTCCTGAACGTTGTGCTTAAGCATGTTGATAGCATGAGCAGACGAGTCAAAACTGTGAACTACAGACGATAAGCTCTCCCTATACTTCCTAAGTTTGGATGTAAGAGTGTCGTCATCCACAGCTCCGAAAAGTCCGTGCGCAATGTAGCCAACAAAATTGAATAATCCTCGCCAGGCCCACCTGTAGGTTTGATAGGCCCTACGAAAGAATTCAACTTGCAATCGTCGATGATAAGATATGATCGATAGGCGAATGCCTGTGCATCAGAGAAGGATCTATGGTAAGGTTTTTCATGAAAAAGAAAAATTAACTGTCCCGTGTTTTAGCATGAGCTTGAGCGTTGCGGGAGTGGCAATAGCGAGAACCGGGCCTTTT
The DNA here is from genome assembly GCF_015228065.2 of Penaeus monodon. NCBI lineage: Eukaryota > Metazoa > Arthropoda > Malacostraca > Decapoda > Penaeidae > Penaeus > Penaeus monodon. The sequence continues at coordinate 5,400 of NW_023643150.1, read as the reverse complement.
CCCCTGGTTTGTTGTATGGAAAACCTTCCAAGGTCCTCAATTCCATAGCCCAGGTGCGTCCCTTTAAGTTTTGCGCCAGGCGATGTCAGTATCCTTTCCCATGAGGAGGTGCACAAAAAATATGGGACATAGCATCCTGGAAGGAAGAGGCCAGATACCTACCACTGCAAGGACAGCACCCAAAGAATATTCACAATAACAGTTACAAGAGAGCACCTAAAGAGGAATGAGATGAAAGGTCAAATACGAGAAGGAGCGATGAGGTAATGCAAGCAATCGCAGCTAATTAGGATACTAAAATACAGAGATAGAAACAAAAAATCTACAAATTTAAAACATATACCTACTAAACTCGCTAACTCTCGAGGACTAGTGCAAGTAAAAGGGAAACAGGATGATGTACCAAAGCAAGGATGACCAGTAAGAGAACAATCATGTTTCCTAACACTGATAATACTGATCAGCCCGCTTCAGGACGTCAAAATGGATCTTAGCTGGTACTTAATTATTCACGGGGACCTGGTCAGGAACACCTTTGCTTGCTGAAATGATCGCTGCTGCCGAGAGAAACCAAATACTCAGCATAGTTGTCCGCATACAGGGGACGCGGGCCTCATCTACAGGAGTTCGTTTTGGGGAGCTGCTTGTCTTGTCCCGTGAGAAGAAAGTGCGGACTATCGCCCAGGGAAGAGTGGTAGGTAGAATTGATGGCCGACTGGACGGTGGAGAGAAGAGCGTCCCAATCGTCCTCACATCATTACCAGTCGACGCAAAATGGTGAAAATTGATCTATTTAAACGTTCCGTGATGCCAATTAGCCTGCGGAAAGGAATGGCAAAACGTTCACCTGTGTCACATTTAGCTGCTGCATGAGAGTGGCTAACACCTGATTTACAAACTCGGTACCGTTATCCGAGCCGTCATGTACAGCCATGACGGCAACAAATTACGTCATGAAATGTTTTCGTGATGTGCACAGTAGCCTTTGACAGAAAACCCCCACCAACTCGCAGTAGCGATAAAAATTGTCACGAACACTAGAAAAGGTTTGTTGCCAGACCGTGATGTGGGTGAAACCAGACAAAGTGTCACATGACACCTTCTGCCAAGGAAAATACGGAATGTCGAGCTTTAGTGCAGGCACGGGAAACACTTTTGTGACCCTTGTACAAGGGGCACGTCTTGCAAGACCTGACGTGATTACCACCCTCGTTACTAAAACCCCGCGGAAAATAAAATCGGTTACAGGTCAACTATACTGCCTTGTGAATACCACAATATGGTGCCTAATGGTATTCGTGATCATACTTCAACACACGAGGCACTAAACTTTCCGGTACCACCAGGATCTGTCGGGTGATTCGTCTGCGACCCATAATTCGCTTAAGCTAGGATCTCCGAAATAACAGTCCCATCATTAACCGGCAACCCTCTAAACTTGGGAACTGCCGTGCCATTGGCTAAGGCTTGAATCCTTAATGAACGGTCTATAAAAACCTGCTAACCCCAGGAACGACTTTACCTGTGTTGTAGCAGAGGGAAACGGTAACATGCTGACCGCTTTTACCTTGGCCTCGTTAGGGGCAATACCTGCAGCAGTAACCGAATGACCGAGGAAATTTAAACGCGACTGGAAGAATTTACACTTGGCCGGATTAATTGTTAAACCCACTTCCGAAAGTAGCTGGTCCTTGATCGAAGGTAAACAAACCAAAATGTCATCTAAATAGACTAGCACCTGATTATTAATTAGTCCCTGCAGGACGAGAGCCATAAGACGACTAAACGTCAGAGGAGAGTTCCTGAGACCCATAGGTGACACCAGGAACTCAAAGTGACCCACATGCGTCGAGAATGCAGTGTATGGTCGGCTGTCCTCTGCCAGGGGGACCTGAAGGAAACCTTTTGCCGGGTCAATGAAGGAGAAGACCTTACTCTTCCCACCAATGTCTTGCAAGAGCTGACGAAGGCTAGGAACGGTCACCTTGTTCAGCGCCGGAAATCGCAAACGGGAAAACTGTGCTAACGCTTCGGCAGCAGCAGCTCTGACCTCGGGCTAGTCTAAGGTTGAATTAGTCCTTGTTGCAGCATACCGCGTACTTCCTCCTCTAGAATCTGACGCCTGCTGTGTGGAATCTTGTATGCCGAAATATACACACTTAGCTCCAGGTTCTAGAGTAATAGAGTGTTCTACCATGTGCGTTCTGCCTAATGGACGGTCCTTGGTAAAATGTTGGGGCATTGATCTAACAACTTGCCAAGAATCTCCTTACCCTCCTTACTCCTAAATGCGACAGGCCCTTGCATAGCCTTTGCTAATGCTGCAATGAATGGGTCAGCTGAATTGGGGGAAGTGGAAGAAACAGCACCAGAGAAAGCTGACGCAGGCAGTTCAAACTCAGCTACCAGGAGATCCGTGACCTCACAATCTATTAACCTAACACCACTATCAATAGACAAAGGGGCATGTGTTAAGTTCATCACATGGACTTGCGCACTCCCCTCCCACAAGGTATACAGAGAGCGTTGAACACATATCCCCTTTACTCGACAATTTTCAGGGAGGACCAAGCATGTGCCTTATTTACCAGCCGAGGCCGTTACATTACCTAGAACGTCATGGAAAGGCGGAATTACTACAGACTCCCGCTCCACTAAGTGCGCCATACCATCATTGTCAACCCACATGCAATGCTTTGATGAGTGGGATGATGTTTGAGATGTGGCTGCGAGATGTGTACGTGAGGTAGTTGTAGCATGCTGAGGAGAAGCAATTCCATGATGAATAGAATGAGACCTAGAAGGACTCGCAGAAGTCATGGAATGTGAGGGAGGTAGAAGAGGTTGTGGAGGAGAGATAGGGGGAGGAGGTTGTTGCGGGGAAGAGATAGGGGAGGTAGGGGGAGGAGAAGTAGGGGAAGAGAGTGATGTGTCTGTGCGTGTGATCGTGCATGATGAGTGATACAATCGAGATTTCTCGCTCTTTGCAGTAGATGCGGAACCAAGCATACTAAGGTGAAAAGGGTCCGGGTGTTTCCAGAAGGAACTCGGCTCAGTTAGCTTATAAACCTGACCCTGATTTTCCACTTCATACCAGAACGATATGGAAAATCATAGTCAAAGAGCAAGTTACCGGGGAAATTATGGTAACCCTTCACTACGACGAACTGATGAGGAAAAATTATATTTCCAATCCTCAATGTTACATACGTTGCTCCAGCTACACCTAGCTTAGATCCAGTCACACCTCTAACACAAACCTTGGCTGGCGATACCTCAGACAAGAGCTGAAAATCCTCTAACACCCGTTCACTCACGAGACTGACGCAGCTTCCTATATCAGTGAAAGAGTATGTGACCTTCCCTTTAAGCTTAGCAGGTAAGAAAGGGGGCCCCGTTCCTGTGTTCGGTATACCAGCACTAGCAACACCAGACCGAGAGGACGACCACAACGGAGACCAATGCACTTCATCTCCTGGTTCGAACCCTACCATGTCCTCCTCTAAAAAATGAACCACCCACTTACTATAAGCACCTTCCCTGTTCATTCTCGCGATGAATTTAAGGGTGATCGCCACCTGAACCGGAAACCGCGTGCACTCATTAAACGCGTGACTCTGCTTGTTACAGTACAGACAGAACTGCTAGCAGAGCATCCAGACGGACAATACATCCTCAAGCATCTACGACACTGCCTAGGTTTCGGTGCCCAGTTAGCCACATGTGGTCGTGGATTTTTACGGGCAGCTACCGAGAGAGAAGAGGCGACAAAGTACTGCGCGTCCGCTGTCGTATCTAGCAAAGGCTTGGTATGTAGAGGCTAGTGTTACTGTATTAAATATATATTCATAAGTTGATAATGTTATATGTATGGCAATGGTAGGATAAGGTAAGTAGTCTGCTACCTAGCTACCCTAACAAAAAGTGTGAAAACGTTTAGGATCCATTACTGAGTCTCCCTGTGGAGAGGTTTGGAGTATGGTGCAGTGGGCCATGTGTGAAATGAAAAGGGCCATGTGTGTAATAGGTCTTAAAATGTGTTGTGTGGTGTGTGTGTGTGTGTGCGCGCGCGTGCATGTACACACCACACACATATATATCTATATCTGTCTGTCTATCTATCTATCTATCTATCTATCTATATCTATCTGTATATATATATATATATATATATATATATATTTTTTTTTTTTTTCAACAGCCATTCATTCCACTGCAGGACATAGGCCTCTCTCTCAATTCACTACTGAGAGGTTATATATGGGAGTGCCACCTTTGCCTGATTGGATGCCCTTCCTAATCAACCGCGGTTTGTGCCACGGCGGTGACTTTCCCTACGACACTTGCGTTTGACTTCTCAAGGCGATATGTCGTTTTCTTGGAGGGCAATCGAGGTGAAGTTCCTTGCCCAAGGGAACAACGCGCCGGTCGGTGACTCGAACCCTCGAACTCAGATTGCCGCCGTGACAATCTTGAGTCCGATGCTCTAACCGCTCGGCCACCACGGCCTATATATATATATATATATATATATATATATATATATAATTTGTGTGTGTGTGTGTGTGTGTGTGTGTGTGTGTATAAACAATCTGTATACATCGTATACTGTATACGTGGACATAGTTATTTGTGTATTTAATATATGATTATAGCACATTCTGTAATAAAAACGAGTGCCATTAAGAATAAATTCTAGCTCCCCCCACCCCCACCCACACATAAAAAAAATCCCGTTCAGAGCCCATTCTCAGCTAATTTGCCTCCATCGCCCATTTCCTCTGCCCCCACCTCATCCGCGCTTCTCCTTCCCATCGCTTACATCTAAATCCCTCACGTGCCCATAATCCACACAGCATCACCTGCCATTAACATCTTCTCATGCTCTCCGTTTTTTCCGTTTCCCTGGGCGCCTCCTTGCGCTAGTCGAACCACGTGCTCTCTCGATGTCACATGTTGTTTGTCACTTTCCTCCCATCGTCCTTTTTCTGTCGCTTGTTTCAGAACACTGGAAACACTGACATTTCACTTCCGAATACTGGAAATACTGACATTCCGCTCTCAGAGCACTGGAAACAATGACATTCTGCTTTCAGAATAGTGGAAATACTAACATTCCGCTTTCAGAACACTGGAAACACTGACATTCTGCTTTGAGAACACTGGAAACACTGACATTCCGCTTTCAGAACACAGGAAACAATGACATTTCATTCTCAGAGCCATGGAAACATTCACATTCTCGTTGCAGAACACTGGAACACGGACTCCGCTTAAGAACAGGAAATACGACATTCCATTTGTAGAACCGCATTATATTCCGATTTAGACACTGGAACACTGATATTGCTTCCGAACACTGGAAAATACCCCTGACTTTACCATTCATGTAAAAAATTC
>NW_023643149.1:0-9406 GCF_015228065.2 Penaeus monodon | reverse complement strand
GTTAACCCTTTAAACGGAAAAGGGAAAAGGGTTGAAGACAAGGAAAAGGGAAAAAGGGAGGAGCAAAGCCCGTACAAAATTTGTTGTCCAAGGACTGAAGCCCAAAGTAGGGAGATCCCTAAAACTTGGCCTCAGTCTCCGTCCCCTATGTCCCCCACGACAACAACGAGCAAGGTATGTGGTGTGGGTGGGGGGGGGGGTAATTATTGAATTTGAAACACACTAAAATGTTTTAACTTTTTTATTTTCTAGGTCTAAGTTTCCATTTACAGGAACAAGACATGCCTTGAGGTATAGACCCTAGCCAACGTTAATTTTCACCCCCTCATTCGAAAATGCTGAAATGGAAAGGTTATTGGTATGTTTATTTAACATTGTACACATAAACATTAATACTAACATTATCATTGATATTCCCTTGTGTTGGAATATTATAAATACCATAACTATAAAAAATTTACTTTAATACATGTGAATTACATCTTTATATTTTGAGAAATACACTAAAAATCGAATTAATATCCATTCTATCATTACATCACATAAAGAAAACCCGCCCACAAAAACTTTAAATAACTTTTTACCACTCTTCCTTACGGGATTTAAACGATGTGGTTAAAGAGGGAAACGTTTCTGTGAGTTTCCGTTTCATTTTCTGTTTTGGGACGGTGCAGCAAAATAATGAACAGAGGGGCTTCTTTGAGTTTTCAGTTTCTGTTTCAGGCGGTGAACCTAGATCTAGATCGTGAAATCGACGGTTTCGGGTTGGGCATATCCCACAAAACTCATTCTGTGGTTCTTCCAAATCTTCAGTTTTGAGGAGGAATTCAAAAGAGGGGTGACTGGAGATATTCCTAATAAGTTTGCGGGATTTGCAGCAACGGTATCAGTATTCGGAGAAGATAATGGATTCTTTATGATTCTAGCCGCGCCGTCGGCTGGTTCTTAATAGTGTGTGGCTGAAAAAATAAGAAATTTTAATGTTTTTTGCAATCCACGTGAGACATAGAGAACGACCTTTACATTTGTGTGTGTGTGCGTGTGCGTGTGTGAGTGTATGTGTGAGTGTGAATGCTTGTTTGTGATACTCATAGGGTTTTTTAGTGAGAATAAATTTGTTTGCCGGCATAAGCTAACAGTATAAATGTGTTTATTTACCCCGCGGGACCCCTGCAACAGGCACGAGACAAGAGTTATAGATGTATACAATTCCCACTTACTTTTCGATTTCCCTTTGTTTTGGGTAGGAAGGTTGAAGCTTGGGACGCCTTTATTCGTCTCTCACTCTCACACACACACACTTTCTCTCTCTGTCTCACTCCACACATACTCTCTCTCCTCTTTTTCACACACACTACTTTTCTCTCTCTCTTTCTCTTCCCCCTCTCTCTCTCACACACACACACACACAAAACGCCACTCACACACACACACACACACACACACCACACACACCCCCATCTCCACACACACACACCCCACACACACACACTTAAAGGGGGATCCTAATGCAATGGTAAAGGAGTAGTCATAGTTTAGACTTGACACCTTATTACGGAAAAAGGAAAAAACACAGTAAGGAACACACAAAAACGATGTCTTAGGGTCGCATGTCCGGCCAACCGTCCCTGGGGAGACCAGAGGCGGTGACGGGCCTGATCACGTCGAAACGCTGGGCACGAACTGAGTGGTCAGACGAGGTCAGATTAAATCGTCATCTACGCCCTCGCTGAGTCGTTGGTTCTTAACTCGACTTTGAGCCACATGGCAGCCAGCACGTGTTCTATGTCTGGGTGGCTTACACCAAATTGTGCTTATGTACCACGCCAACACACACACACACACACACACACTCTCTCTCTCTCTCAAAACGCACATACACACACGCACGCACACGCACACACACACACACACACACACACCACACACACACACACACACACACACACACACACACACACACACACACACACTCAGACTCTCTCAATCTCAGTCTCAGACTCATTTTCTCTCTCATGTCTCACTCTCTCTCTATCATTCTCACACTCTCTCTGTCATTCTCCTCTCTCCTCATTCTCTTCTCCTCTTTTAGTATATCTAAAAAATATCCAGTCTAGAAGAATAGAAAGAAAAGTTACTCCCCGTACATTTCCCAATTACTTGGACTTTTCTTTGGTTTAGACTGATATGTTTATAAAGTTCTTTATCATTCCTTCATACTGTATTTTATTAACACTCAGGAAAGATGGAGGGAAAGATGGAGGGAGAAAGGAATGAACGATAAAAAATCGAATAAGAGAGTGAAGAAAAATGCATCGGAGATATGGAAGGAGAATGTGAAACCCTAAAGGAATCTTAAATGAACAATAGATAAAAGAACAGAAAATTAAAACACATGATGATAAGGAGATATAGTAATTAAAGATAAAACAAAGTAAAACTATACACGGTCGTGAACGAGAATAGAGAAACACACACACACACACACACACACACAGAGAGAGAGAGAGAGAGAGAGAGAGAGAGAGGAAAAGAGCGAGGGGATAGAGCGAGAGGAGTGAGAGAGAGAGAGAGAGGGAGAGAGAGAGAGAGAGAGAGAGAGAGAGAGAACATCAATGGCAATAATAGCAAACCCAGATCTGGACGCAATATATTGTTACGCCGGCCGCCTCGTCTCTCAGCCACCAACACAAGGCAGGCTAGGCAGACGGCGTGTTATATACAGGGTCGTGAACACTGAACAGCTCCAAGAGGCACCGAACACCACAGCGTCCCAGAACACCAGGAGAGGAAACGCCAAGTGGCGGGGGCAGGGCACGAAGTAAACACAAAATGACAGTCTTTCTTTATTACACAAGTTATTTCCCCGTACACTTTTCTATAGGCAAAAATACAGGGGGGAAAAACCAGCATGTCACACAGCACAATACAGCTTATAACAGGGTAACCCCCAGTTTTATCTCAGGTCACAAGGGCACACACGAGGTCTTCACAGGAGCAGCCCCCAACTGCGTCTCACGGCTTGTTCCTCCGCTCCTCCGCTCACAGCCAGCTGCGTCATGTTTGCCCAGGTCCCTTCATGTTAACACATGTTCGCACAGAGACTAAGACCCACTGGGTAGCAATATAAATTCCTTCCTTGCGCTTCTCAGGATCCGTCGTAGACTCCACCTTAGACAACAAAGAAAAGGGCTGATTGGAGGCAACGTTGGTTTTCCGCGACCGCTCTCAGGAAGAATAATTTATGCCTACAGTTCCTTGCCGTAAGTGTAGGAAGTAAAAAAAAAATAATGGATATATTCGTGAAGAACAGAGAGGATAAAGGGGAATGTGCTGGTAGGCCGTTTTGTCTCTCTCTCTCTCTCTCTCTGTTTTACTTCTTTTTCCATCACTCGCTCTCGTTTCTTTCTCTCAAGAGTCTATATATTAAATTTCTGTAATAAATGAAAAAGCCTCCTACGTTTTTAAGCCGACCGTTCCATCGCGCTGGTCGTGTTTATCTAGCCCGCATACAATACTAAGATAAAAATGTGGTCCCTGGAGTAGTATGTTTGGGACAGCCCTGCGGTAGAAATTTTGACGTATTCAGTGCTTCAAATGACAGAAAAAGTATAAATGAGAATAGATATTTTTACAATACAAAAGACAGAGCTTTTCCCTTTCTTGTGAGATGGAACGGCGAGTAAAATCTTAGGGCCTCTGCTTGAGGGGGGGAAGGAGAGGGAGAAAGAGAAATGGAGAATACGAGGAGAGAGAGAGAGAGAGAGAGAGAGAGAGGAGAGAGAGAGAGAGAGAGAGAGAGAAATTTTGTGAGATAATTAGGCAGAGAGAAGGGGGGGGTGAGAGTGGGATAGAGAAAGAAATAGAGAAATCGAGGAGACAGAAAAAGAGAAGCAAAGTTTGAGAGAGAGAGAGAGAGAGAGACCGTGGGACTACCCTCTTTTCAGATTCCCTAGGGTGAGAGCAGCCTGGGAGGCCACACGCAAGATCTTTTCGATTACAGCCTAAGCAATCTTATTGGGGTTGTATTTATTGTACTATGCTCAACTGAAACACTTTATCTCAATAACTCCGGGGCCGGATTCAAAAGCACTTTCGATGGTAAAATCGCTGGTAGCTACGATCGCAAACAGACAGCAATGATATTTACTAGCAACTTGGTTACCATGGCAAATTTAACCAGTGGTCTGATCTTTGGCAAGTCTGTTAGCAACTCTAGGGGAGTCGATGTCGTTACGTGAAATGTCGTCCAAAAATCAACATTTAAGCGAACCTATGGGTTTCTTTTTTATAACTGGATATAATTGGTATGGGCAAACACACATCACGACATGGACACCGTGAAAAAAAATTTTTCACAAAAAATTTGCAATAATAAAATCCACAGTCTCGTAAAGAAAAAGACGACATAGGCCTATATAAGATGTCGAGTTATGAATCGATAGACGGGTGAACTCTTCAAGAATTCTTCTCGACATAATTATTACAAATATATAGAAAACATATGGAAAAAAAACTAACTTATGATACATAAACGCCAATGCAAACATTAACCAAAGTGAACCAACTGTTCCGTCGGCATTTTTGGGCAAAGGACAACGAACTCCAAACAGCATGGGCTTGAAATTTTTCCTTGTTTTGACGATAGATGGCGAGGAATAAAAATCATGTTTGGACCGGTTTTCTTATTTGGCAATGGTGAAACATAAATACATAAATAAAAACTGGACTTTTCTTGGTTTGCGGCAAACAGTGATATATTACTTTAAGTTTTTATTTTGGTTTCTATTTATACATCCACTAATGGTTATAATTACAAAGTCTTGATTTTTTATTTTCTCGCTATAATTTACACAAAGGTCGCTATAATTCTACAAAAATTTTTAGATAAAATTGAAAAATTATTGTACTTGCCCCTATATGAGGGTCCTTTAGAAAACTGCGGGGAAGCGTGTCCTCTGCTGCCCTCTTTAATTGACGCGAGGACCAATTTGAACGCCTTCCTTGACGAAAGCTTTCGGAGAGTCTGTCTACGTCAACATCACTAAAGGACGAAAAACGCGATGGAGGATGGCAAATAAAGGCACTTTATGGTCAATATTATAATATCAATGTAGGAGAAAGAAAGAACGAGAACAACGAACAAAATGGTATGGTACAAAACAACCCTTAACCGATACGCTTTCCCTCTCCTCCCCCTTATTTCTTCCCTTTTAATTTTGGAGAAGACGAAACCTACGCGTCTATTGGTGAAGTGTAGAAATAAGCCAGGTGTGGACGCTGCGTTCGCGTTCTGAAATCCTTTTTGCAGATCCTGAAAACCCTAACACTTTGAACCTTGTTTCAAAGTTGCAACAGTGCTACAAAACACGATACACTGAGTTTGCATTAACATCAAAGTACTGAAAAAGTAGAAGTTATTTATCTATTCACACAAGAAAGTCAATACAAAAAACCATTAAAGTACGTAATATGTGGTATGATTTAATTACAAGGAAGACATTATGGAAGCTTCAAATTAAAATGGAAAAAGGACCCGACTACTCTGCAACTTGGATTGTTTATACTTACCACCTTTCCGCTTGTCAAGACGTGGAAAGTTTAAAATGTATTTTCAGATTCAACCAAAATATTTTTCCTTGTTAATTGTTCTTCACATGAAAAGTGTAAATTGCAAAATAAGGTTTTGCATCTTACTGTATCCACCGCGACAACTGGATAATTCAATGATCACGGGACATTTTAATTGACTTATTGTTTAGATATACAGCACTTTTTTTGATATTTGGGAACCTGTAAGTTTATATGGGAGGTACAGAATGATTTTGAAGACATTCACCCCACCGAAGTTAATACCACGTCATAAGACTCGGACACGTTGAAAATTCTTAGCATGTCGTTCCAACGACAGTCATGATTGAATTATAATCTTACCCATATAGAATGAACATCTATTTCCTGTACTGCTTACAACACAGAGAAACATTTATGCACCCTTACAAAATAGGTAGATAAATAAATAAATAAATAAAATTAATTAATTAAATAAATAATGAACAAAAAAAACAAATAAACAAAATAAAATAAATAAATAAAAACCTGAGACTACTTGAAATATATCTCGAAAAATATCGCAACTTGGATAGCTGGCCGCAATGTATCAAACCGTAAAAAGGTGAAGGAATGCACTTTGATACAAAATGAAAAGATGTTTCAACAGGTTCCAATAATGTACGCGTAAAGGGCAAATATGTAACAGAGTGTATCACAGTGTTAGAGGTCTCGGAAATGTTACAAAACAGGCCTTTAGCTTAATGGTTAACAAATATGTTGCCTTGAATTTTCGTTCGTCTTGTCAGTTGGTGTGTCAATTTGTTTATCTATCTATATCTGTTGTTTGCCTTTCTCGTTATTATTATATATTATATATATAAAATAATATATATATAAAATATATAATATATATAATATATATATAATTTTTACATACACACACACACACACACACACACACACACCACACACACACACACACACACACATATATATATATATATATATATATATATATATATATACAACAACACACACACACATATATAATATATATATATAAAATATATATATATTATATATATTTTATATATATATATATATGTGTGTGTGTGTGTGTTTTGTGTGTGTGTGTGTGTGGTGTGTATAGGTATATTGTAGCGGGGCGTTTGACCCAGTTTGAATCAATATGTCTGGTTGATTCGGGCTCAACCCAGAATATAGATTTATTTGGAAAAAATTCGTCTGCAATGAAAGATGAAAGTTTCCAGGCCTACGGCACGCTCCCACCCCCCCGATTAGTAGGTCAGGAACCGGGTGTGTTGGTTGGGGGTGAATTTTGTTGAAAGAAGGGGGGAAGGAAATTAAGGATGTATGTGCTGAAGAAGACTAAAATTCTTCCTCTTCCCTTTAGTTTGAGATCCCCCGCGGAAGGGGGAAACCGGGTTTAAGAAAAGTTAGGGTCTTTTTTGGGGAGTATCAGTTGATATACTGTTTCATCTAGCTTCTTACACCCTTTGGGGGTTGCGAGATAGAGAAACCCAGCAATGTGCTGTTAAGGAGACCCGAGCCCAAGAGATTTTTAAAGGTTTTCAGCCCCTTAGTCTAAACCGAATTTAAAGAGAAAATATCTTTTCATTTGAGGGGACCGAGTGAAAGCTCTACGATAGTATGAATTTATTTACGAGAAAATCGCCCACCATTAGGGAGTCTAAGGAATTCAGTCAGGGAAATTTAAAATAGATGCGAACATCCCCCAAATTTGATCCAGCGGGGGTGAGTACGTAAAAACCCACACCGATATACTAAAATGACTTCCCAAAGTAATTCACTCCTAAGTGGGGCCCAACCCCATAAGTTTTTAAATCAAGAGGTTAGCACGAACTATGTCAACCCCCTAATATGAAAAGTTAATTTCCAACCCAAAATGGAGATTAACTGTAAAAAAAAGCAAAACAAACTAGTGTGATAAACTCTGTTAAAAAAACACTTTGAAACAAAAAGAAAATTTAAAAATATATGTAAGAAAATTTAGCTTTAAAGGGCCAAATAAAAGAAAATACCCAAAAGGGGACCCAAGATCACAGACTGCCGACCCACAAGGTCGGCAGTACAGACAAATCGAGAAAAGTAAGGAAAGTAAAAAGTAAAATGGCCCCCCGAAAGTATTATGGGGGAGCTTTTCCCAAAAAAACTTCCTCCCAGGAGGTAGGGTCCTCGAGTGAGGGGAAAGGAAAAAAAAGTTACTAGTTAAAAAATGGAATGGCACACGGGGGACGGATCCCCAAGAGTTTCTTCGTGTGAATTGGTCCTTTTATTTCTGACATTTGGGGTTTACAAAAATGGCTTTGGGAAGAGAAAGAGGCACCCCAGATGATGTAGGTGCACACGCCAAAGTCCCAAAAGGGGACCCGGTGTCTCCCACCACAAACCCCTAAAACTTTGCTTGCGGAGACAAAAATCGGGGAAATCTGGGCGAAGCGAGGGAGATCCCCAAAGATGAAAACCCAAAACCCCACAGAAAACCTGAGAACGGGACCACAGTACACACAGGAGTCGGACCCAACTGTTTCCCCTCTCAAAATAGGGGTATTATACCCGAAAAAAAACCCCCAGGCCCTGCCCCAGGCTGGCGCGAAAAAAAGATATGCAAAAAAAGTGTGGGCTACCAACCGATAGTCCGGCAGTCCAAACAAGCCAACGACCCAAACAACCGTGAAAGAGAGGGAGAGAAAAAAAAAACTATCAAAAGACCCTTTCCCCTTCAGGGCTATGTGAACTTTGGAAGGAAAGGAACATAGGAAAAAAAGAATGTCAATTTTCGGAAAACTGTACATTTGGGGTGTAAATATCTTTACGGTAGGGGTTGGAAATAAATAAATATTTTTTTTTTCTCGGAGACTTTAACACAACCAAAATAACGAGCCTTTGGTTTAAAAAACGTTCGTTTGGTTTTTTTTAAAACCCGTTCATATTTTTTCTTAAAATACCGCCTCGTTGGGGAAGCGGACCCGGGAGTCTCCAAGCAAAGGCAGATCGCAAGTTTCCCCCGTCCCTTTTTCCCTGGGAGAGAAGGGAGGGTGTGGATGGTAAAGACCGGCCCAACCACTCGGCGCCGAGGACGATGTCATCCCGGGGAGATGACCTTTGAGTGGCGATGCGCAGCCGTACCTCAATTATATATATATAATATTATATTTTATATATAATATAGTATTAACACTAAATATATGTAGAGAACAAAAATATAAACCATCACAAAAAATATATCAAAGGAAAAGAAACACTTTCATTTTCCTTTTTCCGCGGGGGGAAACACTCAATCCCGAATATGAATCTCCCTATTAAAAAATCTCATCACAAAAAAATAATTTAAATTTCCCACAGCGAGGAAAAAATTTTTCATTAAGTTCAAAGACATACGTAATACCCGTCATATTGTTAATTAGAAAATAAATCTAAAATGTTTAAGGTTGGTCAGTTGCCCCCCCACGAAATAGCATTTTGTTCCAAAATCAGTCTCTAAAACATTAAGTTTTCAGTCAGATATTTTTAAGAATGCTTAATTTTTATATATCGGGAAAAGGTTTCTAAGAAGCGACCAGACTTGTTCCCGCCCCCCCGGCACCTAGTCTGGGGGGGGGAACAAAAACGAAAAAATTCCGACTCCTAAGAGGGGAAAGGAAACTGCCCCCCCGCCAAACCGGAGATCTCCCACAAAAAAAGTTCCCCCATGTAAAGCAAGGCAGAGAAAAACCCAGAAAAAAAGGCCAACAGCACCACACGGTCCTCCCCAGATCCCGAAGAAGGGTTTTTCCCAAGAGGGGGGAAAAGTCGATCCCGACTTCTTGGC
>NW_023643147.1:2500-9407 GCF_015228065.2 Penaeus monodon | reverse complement strand
GACTTGCGTCATAGAAAGTTGGGCTGTTTTTACAGTGTTCGCGTGATCAATTTATGCAACAAGCCCATACACGCGTATTGCACCAATCACGATTTACTATATGATATACTATGTCTGCTTAGCTACAGTTCTTCTCTCGCATAACAGAGATCTTAGACGAGATATTTTGGTTCTTAATGAAGTTATAGTTCGATTTAGTCATGTACCTTTCCCCTTTAAGCCTAAGTCCACTTAAGAAAAGAGATTAGTCTTTTCTGTAACCGAGGCCCTTATGCCCCACCCCTTTCGAGGTTCCTCATGCCCGCCCTTTTCGAGACCAAGGCACAGATTGGTCTAGTTTACACAATCAGTCGCTTCGGTAGGACTGTCATCGCATGTGATTTCACTACGAAATTAGAACGAAATTTCTTCATTGATAAATGCCATTAAGATAACAAAGGAAGGAATAGTGAGAAAAGCCGATTGAACATGTTGTTGGTTACTTATATGCAGAGAGTCCATAGGCAGAATTCTGCTTACTAGTGTGAGGAGAATGCTCATGTTTTTGTGTGGACACTCTACGGGGAGATACATCCTTGTTTCATTCATTTATGAATTAGGATACAACATAAGGATATCTTCTAAGACATTAAATGATTTGAAATTGTTACATAGTTCTCTGTACCTCACGGTAGGTGGTCTGAAAAAAAAAACTGAAGACGAAATAAAGACTGAGAGAGAGAGAGAGAGAGAGAGAGAGAGAGAGAGAGAGAGAGAGAGAGAGAGAGAGAGAGAGAGAGAGAGAGAGAGAGAGAGCAATAGAGAGGGAGGTAGAACGTCTAGAGAAAGATAGAGATTAGGGGAGGGAAACTGAGATGTGAGAAAGACCGAGCGGGAGGGGGTGGGGGAGACGAGAGAGATAGGGAGAAAAGCAAGAAAGAGAAGAGATACACTGCAATCCTTTTCCTTGGCGCCGTTATGACGTCAGACAAAACTGACCACGATTTTCAATAGTCTCAGACTGATCAACATCTGCGAGGATCCTCTACGTCATCTTGCAATGAGACCTAACCAATCATGACCAAGGGAGAGGGAAAGGGGGAGGGCTTCGCCGCAGCCACAACCTAGGCTTTTAAGAGGCTTTAGTGTTGACCGAGATCTCCTACGAGAAAGGTCGCGTTCAAGCCGTATGGTACCTAAATAAACTTTTTTTCTATCTATTTCATGTAGTCATTAATATCGGATCAAAAAAAGATAAAAAGAGAGAGAGAGAGAGAGGGGAGAGGGGTATAGATAGATAGATAGATAGTTTTAAGAAAATGATATTACGTTCTAAATTTAGATACTCAAATAATGATATCTTAAAATGAGATAGAGAAAAACAACTTGAATCTACATTTCAAATTTAGCCAAGCGTTCCCAAAATTACAGCAACCCATACTTGACTGTCACAAAATATGATTGGAAAGCAATATTACAAGCTATGACTTTGACAAATACAAATTCTAATGTAACTGAATATTTAGTGGTAACAAAACCACAGTACCAAAGACACGCATTCCATTCGACGAAGGAAATAATGTACTAATTCGTGAGGGCGTACATTCGCATAAAAAATTGATATTCATAAAAATCATCCAGCCCCAACTTCGCTGAGTGAAAGCAAGGTACCTCAGATAGCAATTTCAGAGTTGTAATGAAAACCAAACTTAAAAAAAATATCTGGCACAGATGCTCTTAATTTCCTCCCTGCTTTTATGTGATTCTGAGATCCTTATTTGAAACCTTTATTTTGCTGATAAATAAAATCGATATTCCATAAACGTAACAAGACGAAAATCAGTTCTGTTGTTTTATAATAAACAACCAACTTCCGTAACATTCTGGCGAATATATATAGACAAATAGATAGATAGAGAGAGAGAGAGATAGATAAATAGATAGATAGATATAGATAGATATGACTGCCGCGATAGTCTAGTGGTTAGAGCACTGGACTCAATCCCCCGTCGCGGCAGTCGTAAAAATGCCTGCGCTCCGGCTTCTGGCTTAACCGATCTCATAGCGAGAAAACGACATATTGCCTTGAGAAGTCAAGTGTTAGCGCGACGAACGCGGTTGATTAGGGAGGACATCCAATCAGGCAAGGGTGACCCTGCCAAATAACATCTCAGTAGTGAAATGAGAGAAGACCTATGTCCTGCAGTGGAATGAATGACTGTTAAAAAATGTAAATACATTTATATGTATATGTATATGCATATGATATATCTACAAAACCCCAGCCAAGACTAGAATGTGCAGACTGCACATTGCCACGCCCAAGGTCAAGATCTCGTTACTGGTGCTTTTCCCAGAAGCGAGGGTCCACCATTTCCCAAGCGATCAGATAGTGTTTGCCTCGGCCTTGTAAATATCTCGCCGGAACTTGGTTTAGGTGATAAGTGTGCACAATCAACTCGGATATCTCTTAAGATGCGATGGTTGGTTCCCAAGCAAAAAATCGGCCCATCCTCGTTATTTAATAAAGGCTATCAAAAAACACAGAAAACTACACGTATATACACCTTCCTGAATACAGAAATCTCTCCACAACATGAAGATCTAGATTACAAACACACCTTCCTGTTACTGCACTACAACTTCAACAAATCATGGAAAGGAGATTGATTTCGCACTCATCTACCAGCACACATTTCTAAGCATAAAGGATTTAACTGATTTGGTAGTATTTGGGAGTAATAATAACTTTAAAAGCGGTAGTAGCAATAATGATAACAATATGGATAAAGATAAGAAATAATTATAATAATCAGGGTGAGAAATAATAATAATAATAATACTTAAAAGAATACAAGTGAAAGGACACCGTCATATAATATTTACATCAGAGTGTATGTAAAAAAAATTCCAACATAGCAGAACGGCAGAGTTACAAGACCGTAATGAATAGATAGACCTTGGACCTTGTGTACGTCTCTGCTTGACATGATATGACTACGCATACATTGAGAAAAACTCACATACGATTTGTGATATGACGAGTGTCATTCTGACAATGATTCTTAACTAGTTTCCTCTAAAGTAAAGCACTCGTTGCAGTATCTAATGCATTCGAGTAGCGATTTGACATTACGTTGCTCTGACGTATTGTTTGGTTTCCGCAGGTTCATGTAGTCGTGCCTCTAAGTAAATGCAAAACGGTAGAATGATGTAAGGGATCCCGACTTTGCTCTCGGCAGCCATGCTTTTATCAACTTTATTCTAACAATTCCATTTCCGCTTTCTTGAGACACGCTTGCATTTACACAGTCCACACACACAATAGAAATACAGACCATTACAGAGAGAGCATTCTACAAAACTCGAATAACTGAAATAGTATAAGCGGTAAAGAAATCCATCCCTTTGTATAAGCTGGGGCGGCTTACTTCGAAACCCCTCGATCCCTTTCCAAGAGAGTCACAGGATAAAGGCGGCGTCTGCACGGAGAGATACAACCCGGAGTGTGTGTGTGTGTGTGTGTGTGTGTGTGTGTGTGTGTGTGTGTGTGTGTGTGTGTGTGTGAGTGTAAAGGTTTGTGTGTGTGTGTGTGTGTGGTGTGTGTGTGTGTGTGTGTGTGTGTGTGTGTGTGTGTGTGTGTGTGTGTGTGTGTGTGTGTGTGTATGTGTGCATGTATTAGTGTTTATATATATTGTTTTTATCAAAGCACATGAGTTTTGAAACAATTTAAATAAATCCGAGTAAGTGTCCTTCACAGAAATTCTAATTATGTAATTGATTACATCGTGTCATGACTTAATGTTTTCATATTAACTCCAGCCAGACTAGTCTTGTTTAGTGTTGAAATTTCTTTCTCCTCCTGCTATTGAGTTGGTGCCTCGAGTGACGGACATCACATTAAATGAGACGCATAGTTATCGAGTAGACAAGAACCCATGACAGAATTATATTGGCAAAACACGAAGTAATTCGAATTCTCTTCGCTTTATTATTATTATTATTATTATCATTATTATTATTATTATTATTTCTTTCTTTCTTTTTCTACTTTTTTTTCTTTTTTCTTCTAATGACTGATTTAGTACCGGTACTAAATCAGTCATTAGAAGAAAAAAGAAAAAAAAGTAGAAAAAAGAAAGAAAGAAATAATAATAATAATAATAATGATAATAATAATAATAATAATAAAGCGAAGAGAATTCGAATTACTTCGTGTTTTGCCAATATAATTCTGTCATGGGTTCTTGTCTCCTCGATAACTATGCGTCTCATTTAATGTGATGTCCGTCACTCGAGGCTCCAAGTCATTCGGAGGAGGAGTAAGAAATTTCAACACTAAACAAGACTAGTCTGGCTGGAGTTAATATGAAAACATTAAGTCATGACACGATGTAATCAATTACATAATTAGAATTTCTGTGAAGGACACTTACTCGGATTTATTTAAATTGTTTCAAAACTCATGTGCTTTGATAAAAACAATATATATATAAACACTAATACATGCACACATACACACACACACACACACACACACACACACACACACACACACACACACACACACACACACACACACACACACACACACACACACACACACACACACACACACACACACACACACACACACACACACACACACACACACACACACACACACACACACACACACACTCCGGGTTGTATCTCTCCGTGCAGGACGCCGCCTTTATCCTGTGACTCTCTTGGAAAGGGATCGAGGGGTTTCGAAGTAAGCCGCCCCAGCTTATACAAAGGGATGGATTTCTTTACCGCTTATACTATTTCAGTTATTCGAGTTTTGTAGAATGCTCTCTCTGTAATGGTCTGTATTTCTATTGTGTGTGTGGACTGTGTAAATGCAAGCGTGTCTCAAGAAAGCGGAAATGGAATTGTTAGAATAAAGTTGATAAAAGCATGGCTGCCGAGAGCAAAGTCGGGATCCCTTACATCATTCTACCGTTTTGCATTTACTTAGAGGCACGACTACATGAACCTGCGGAAACCAAACAATACGTCAGAGCAACGTAATGTCAAATCGCTACTCGAATGCATTAGATACTGCAACGAGTGCTTTACTTTAGAGGAAACTAGTTAAGAATCATTGTCAGAATGACACTCGTCATATCACAAATCGTATGTGAGTTTTTCTCAATGTATGCGTAGTCATATCATGTCAAGCAGAGACGTACACAAGGTCCAAGGTCTATCTATTCATTACGGTCTTGTAACTCTGCCGTTCTGCTATGTTGGAATTTTTTTTACATACACTCTGATGTAAATATTATATGACGGTGTCCTTTCACTTGTATTCTTTTAAGTATTATTATTATTATTATTTCTCACCCTGATTATTATAATTATTTCTTATCTTTATCCATATTGTTATCATTATTGCTACTACCGCTTTTAAAGTTATTATTACTCCCAAATACTACCAAATCAGTTAAATCCTTTATGCTTAGAAATGTGTGCTGGTAGATGAGTGCGAAATCAATCTCCTTTCCATGATTTGTTGAAGTTGTAGTGCAGTAACAGGAAGGTGTGTTTGTAATCTAGATCTTCATGTTGTGGAGAGATTTCTGTATTCAGGAAGGTGTATATACGTGTAGTTTTCTGTGTTTTTTGATAGCCTTTATTAAATAACGAGGATGGGCCGATTTTTTGCTTGGGAACCAACCATCGGCATCTTAAGAGATATCCGAGTTGATTGTGCACACTTATCACCTAAACCAAGTTCCGGCGAGATATTTACAAGGCCGAGGCAAACACTAATCTGATCGCTTGGGAAATGGTGGACCCTCGCTTCTGGGAAAAGCACCAGTAACGAGATCTTGACCTTGGGCGTGGCAATGTGCAGTCTGCACATTCTAGTCTTGGCTGGGGTTTTGTAGATATATCATATGCATATACATATACATATAAATGTATTTACATTTTTTAACAGTCATTCATTCCACTGCAGGACATAGGCTTCTCTCATTTCACTACTGAGATGTTATTTGGCAGGGTCACCCTTGCCTGATTGGATGTCCTCCCTAATCAACCGCGGTTCGTCGCGCTAACACTTGACTTCTCAAGGCAATATGTCGTTTTCTCGCTATGAGATCGGGTTAAGCCAGAAGCCGGAGCGCAGGCATTTTTACGACTGCCGCGACGGGGGATTGAGTCCAGTGCTCTAACCACTAGACTATCGCGGCAGTCATATCTATCTATATCTATCTATCTATTTATCTATCTCTCTCTCTCTCTATCTATCTATTTGTCTATATATATTCGCCAGAATGTTACGGAAGTTGGTTGTTTATTATAAAACAACAGAACTGATTTTCGTCTTGTTACGTTTATGGAATATCGATTTTATTTATCAGCAAAATAAAGGTTTCAAATAAGGATCTCAGAATCACATAAAAGCAGGGAGGAAATTAAGAGCATCTGTGCCAGATATTTTTTAAGTTTGGTTTTCATTACAACTCTGAAAATTGCTATCTGAGGTACCTTGCTTTCACTCAGCGAAGTTGGGGCTGGATGATTTTTATGAATATCAATTTTTTATGCGAATGTACGCCCTCACGAATTAGTACATTATTTCCTTCGTCGAATGGAATGCTGTCTTTGGTACTGTGGTTTGTTACCACTAAATATTCAGTTACGTTAGAATTTGTATTTGTCAAAGTCATAGCTTGTAATATTGCTTTCCAATCATATTTTGTGACAGTCAAGTATGGGTTGCTGTAATTTTGGGAACGCTTGGCTAAATTTGAAATGTAGATTCAAGTTGTTTTTCCTCTATCTCATTTTAAGATATCATATTTGAGTATCTAAATTTAGAACGTAATATCATTTTCTTAAAAACTATCTATCTATCTATCTATACCCCTCTCCCTCTCTCTCTCTCTCTCTT
>NW_023643146.1:5000-9407 GCF_015228065.2 Penaeus monodon | reverse complement strand
TTGTAAATCGACAGGGTTAAGCATCAATTCAGATATGAACCCAGAGCTTTTCCCTTTGTAGTACTATAATTCATTTGGAAACCCCTGTCATTTTGGGGTTTCATTATCTTTGCGTAATGAATTTTGCAGAGTGGGACCTTACTCGTCCCCCGATGTAGAAACCCTACAGTTTTTTCCCTTTTTCTCCCCTTTTTAGACGCGCGATGTTTGGCCTTTTTTCTTTCTGTGCAAATCTCGCCTTCATTTTCCTCTGTCGGTTCCCTCTTCAGGATCTAGTCTTTTTCTTTTTAAGGGATAGGATTCTGTCATACCAATCAAAATTCCATGTTAAAGAAAATCCTTCAAAAAAAATTTTTGAATTGTTTCTTCTGAGGTTTTTGTTAGTGGCACGGCCTCGAAATTATTAAAAAAAATTAAACCCTCATGAATCATTTAGCAGTCAGCCTTCGAAAAGTAGCCTCCAAAGATTTTTTTTTTGAAACCAGATATTATAATGCGTTATTGCATAAACATTTTAAAAAACCCCCGGCAAGATGAATGATTAATCGTTTTAGTCGCCCTCGGGACATTGCGGATTTTTTTTTGAATTTTGGTTAGTCCCACCCTCCCCGATGGCCCCAAAAGACTGTTGTTTTTTTGAAAGTGAACCAAAGTTCAGTATATTTCAGCCTATGTCGAAATCTGAAGTTCAGTATATAGAAAACAAAAATATGTCATAAAGAATGATCATTTAGCACAAAGGGGCCGAAAAAACCTTTAGGTGGGCCCTTTCCCTTTGTTATTTTATGAAAATCCAAAAAGTTTTCAGCCATCGAAATGGCAAGCCATTAAAAATTTTCAGGGCAAAATTTAGTTTCCGACTGAAAAAGGAAAAAAAAAAAGGAGAAAGCACTGCGGGGGTTAATGGCAGGCAGTTCGATTTCAGCCTCATGGTAAGAAATTTAGTTGAATGTATTTCCCTGGAACATAATTTAAATCGGCTAAGGTGTGTGAATTTTTCCTTTTTTTTTCCTTTTTAAAAAGAATCTTCGCCCTTTTTTGTTAGCAGGTAGCAAATGATTTTTTTTCGGAAATTGGAGATCACTGTTAAAGCAAAAAATTTTTTCACATGCAATATTTAAAACACAAAAAAGTTAATTTTAAATGAAAATAAAGCAAATTTTATTATCTTTTTAAGTTTTTTTTACCTCCTTATCGTTCGAGACAAATTTCAGTGACGGTTAGCTTTTTCTGTAATTTAGATTTGATAATTCCCCGTTCTTGCTCTTAAAATAGTGGATACTTCTAAGTTAGGTTAATCGATGTCACCGTGGTGGTGGAAAAAATTTGAAGTTAAAAGAAACTCTGCAAACACTGGTATCGACAAAGGACCTGATGAACCGAATTTCCCTGCGAAAGTCTGAGTGAGTGCTTTTATGCTTTCCCCCCCCTCCCCTACTCAATACATAGCTTGCAGCAAAAAAAAACAGGGGACGAAGAATCAGTAAAGTGCTGAAAAAAATCCCCCCAGCCCAGCATGCGCCCTTTTTTAATTTTCCTTTCATACAACTGCACTTTTTTCGGGTGGACACGCTTTTGTATCCGCTGTAGCAGGGTTTTGGGCAACCCCTGCCTCCCCCCACGCTCGTCGTAAACTTAACACTTTTTCTTTTCTTATGAGGGGTTTTTCTCTTCCTTTTTTTTCTTCTTTTCATATCAAACGAAGAGGAGGAAAAAAACCCATCATTTTTTAAAAGCATCATTACATTTTTTTATTTTTTAGAACGCGGGTAACTCTCCCCTTCTCCCCCCTTTCCCTTTTATACAGCTTCTTTTTTCATTCCAGTACATTTTTTTTACAAACCTTTATCCACCACCCCACCCAAACATCAGAATGTGTGTGGGTGGGTGTGTTTTGTGTGGGTGTGTGTGTGGTGTGTGTGTGTGTGTTTTGGGGTGGGTTTGGGGTGTGTGTGTGCGTGCGCGTGCGTGCGAAATTACAACTAAATGCGGTATATATAAACACACACACACACATATATTATATAACCCACAAAAAAAATGTGTAAGGGTGAATATAGAGTAATATATATAATATATAAAATATATATTAAATAAAAATTAAATACAAAAAACAATAATAATATAATAATAAAAATAACAACAACACACACACACACACACACACACACACACAACACACACACACAAAAAAAATAATATATATAATATAAATATATATAAATAAAATATAAAATACATAAAGTAACATATAATACATACATACACACACACCACACACACACACACACACAACACCACAAACACACAAAACCCAACACACACAACACACACATAATATATATATATATAAATATATAAATAATATATTATTTAATAATAATGAATTGGTTTAATTTGGTGATATACATAAAAATAAATTAAAATTTAAATATATAAATATATTATATATTATATTATATAAACTTACATACAAAATTTATAATTAAAATTAATTTTTATATAAAAAAAAAGATATTATAAAAATATATATATAAATATATATAAATAGTTTTATTTATTATTTATATAATTTTAGTTATTAAAAAAAAAAAAAAATATATATATAATATTATATTATAATATTATAATATATATTTATAATTATTTTTTAATATATTATTTTAATATATATATATATATTTTAAAATATATACAAAAACACAATAATTATAAAAAATATATAATAAAATTATGTATAATTAAAATTTTATATAATATATAATATATTAATATATAATATATATATAAAATTTGTGTTTGTGTGTGTGTGTGTGTGTGGTGGTGTGTTTAATTTTTTTTATTATAATATATATAATATTTTAAATATGTTATATAATATACAAAAAACACACAAACACATGAACAAATGAATTATATTTATGTTTTAAAATTTAATATATATAAATATAAATATATATAAATAAAATAATATAATAAAATTATACGATATAAAATTTATAAAAATATATAAAAATATATATATATATATATTTTATATAAATATAATATATATATTATATATTATTTGCAAGCATGTTGATACATACGTAGGTCTCATAACTGCAATCCCCCACCCCCAATTTCCCTTTTCCTTTTTCCTTTCCCCCCTTATTTTCCTTTTTCGCGTCCGATGTAACTTTTCCCCCTTTTTCTTTCCGTTTTTCCCTCCCTTTCGCTCAGGGGAAGATCGCCTGCATGAGGAGGCAGCCATTCGATAACCCCTATATGAACACGGAAAGTTTCGCCCCTGACAGCCGGGTTTGGGCGAAAAACGAAAGGCGATTACGATCTTAGTAGTACGTTTATTATTTTTATCATTGAATTATTGATATTTAAATCAGTTAGGGGTTTTTGTCATAATTTTTAAATTTTCATTAAAAATTAAATATGAATTTATGGATTCCTTTTTTTGCTATTTTTGTTCGGTCTTAGCACAATGTTCGAATTTATTTTTTATCTTTTGTGTATCCCAGAACTTTACCTTAAATAATAATTAAATAAAATCTATCCATACGCATTTTCCCAAAAAAGACAAAGTTAAAAGAAACTTTTTTAAAATATGCAAAATAAAAGCTTTCAATAAACCGAAACATCGACGAGCATTGCAATCCACACGCCCTGGTAAGAAGGAATCTTTATATTGCAAAATATTATTAAAAGAATTCGACAAGGTGCAAATTTTTTATCAACAGATTTTCGGCCCTTCTGCATGCTCATTTTGGTTTGCTTGTCCATATTAATCCCGGAAGGTTTTAAGAACGTTTTCTATTTTTTTAAAGAAAATACCAGATTCATTTCCAAACCCGATGGACCCTAGACGAGGACGTATCGTTAAGTGTATAGTTAATGGGGTAGAAATTTACCCTTAAAAAAAATCTGGTAATAATAAAAATATGATTTTTTCTCGTTTAAAAAAAAGGTACGCATTTTTCCTGGGATTGAGGTACTGTGAAAAAATGAGATAGCAGAAAATATTGAAAAACAACAGTAATGATAAGAATAATTATATATATATATATATATATATATATAATATAATAATATTTTAAAAAAAAAAAAAAACAAAAAAAATTTTTAATATGATTTTAAAAAATTTTAAAATAAAAAAAAAAAATAATAATTTTTTTTTTTTTTTTTTTGTTAATTTTTTGTTTTTTTTGTTTTTGGTCGTTGTGGTGTAAAAAGGTTGTTTTCCCTTTCCCAAAAAAATTGTGGTTTTGGTTTTTTTTCCTTGGGTTTAAAAAAAAATTTGCTTTTTTTTGAAATTTTTTAAAAAAAATTTTTGATAATAATAATAATAATAATAATAATATAATAATAAATAAAAATGAAAATAATAATAAAAAATTAAAAAAAAAAAAACGG
>NW_023643145.1:0-9408 GCF_015228065.2 Penaeus monodon | reverse complement strand
ATTTTTTGCGGGGGGGGGGACGTCCCCCCCGCCCCAGTCGGACCCCTTTTTCCAGAGAAGGGGGGCGGGAAAGGGGGCGAGGTGGGCTCTTAAAGGGCGGCCCCCATGAAAGGCAAATCGAGCCAAGAACTCTCCAGATCGTTTTGGGGGAAGGTTATCCTTGGCAAAGGGGGAGAATGAAGATAATGAAGAAGAAACGAGAAGGATGAAAGAAAAGGGGGAAAGGAATCGGGGAAAAAAGAGAACAATTTAAGGACGGGGGGAGGGGAGAAGGCACAAAGGACGTGGGGGGAGTAAGGGAAGGGGAAAATGGGAAGGGGAATATAGGATAAAGAAGGGGGGGAGGAGGGAGGGGGGAAGAAAGAATATAATTTTCGCCCAAGCATTCCGCTGTGTTGCTGCGGTGAAAACAAAGTTGTGCGGGGGGGGGGTGGACATCAGGAGGAAAAACCCCTGTAGCGTGCACGGGATATGACCTTTTCACCGATTTTTAGAAACTGCTCCTTTATAAGAGCGAGGAATTTCTTTCTTGTAAAACTGCGCTTATAGATAGATAAATAATAGGGTGGGGTAGATGGGGTGGGGTAAACTAGGTAGATAGATAGATATAGAAAGATAAAGTAGGGTAGATGGGGTAAAATAGGTTAGGATTACAAAGGAAAGAGTATGTATATGTTTTTTTTTAAAATATTTTATAAAACTTTATGCGATATAGATTATATATATATATTAATATAATAAATATATTAATATATATATTTTTTAATTATATATTATTCATAATATAACCATAACATATAAATTACAATATATCCCAATATATAACATATATGCATATTTGGGCCATATATACTATAGGGGCAATATTTACATATATTACATATATACATATTTCTAACAACTTTACATACATACTTTACTTTACAGAAAACCCCCCCACACCCCCACACACCCCAACCCAACACAACCACACCACCCCCACAACAACCACACCACCCCACCACCAACCCCCAACCCAAACCACACACACCAACACAAAACCCCCCAAACAATATATATATATTATATATATAATTTTAAATATATATATATTATATATATTATAAAATAATTTTAACCACACACCCCCACATATATGTATATGTGTATTTTATATGTATATAATTAAGATACATTCTTTTTCTTGCATGCATATATATATTATATATAATATTTTAATATTATATATATATTATTATATTTTATATAATATATATTATTTTTAAAATATTATATTATATATATATAATTTATATATATATAAAATATTCTATATAATATATATATATATATACTCCCAACCCCATATTATATAAAAATAAAATTTACATCCCAACACCACCACAACACACCACCCCCAAAACACACAACCCCACAACACACACCCCCCCACCCAAAAACCACACAACACACCCACCCCCCCACACCCAACAAACAAAACACCCAACCCCCACACACAAACACACCACCACCATACACCCCCACCACCACAACACAAAACACACACAAAACCACAAACCCAAAACACCCCCAACAACCCACACCAAAAAACAAAAACAACACCAAACACCCCAAAACCCCACACACCCCACACAAACAAACCCCCCCCCACACACACACAAAACACACCACCACACAAAACACCCCCACAAAACAACACCCCCACAAAACCCCCACACAAAAACCACAACCCATATATTATTATATTATATAATATAATATAATATATATTTTATATATAATTTTATATATATAATTTTATATGTGTATTTTATATGAAATTTATATAGATACATTTTTTTTTTGCATCCCAATATATAAAATTATATATAATATAATATATATATATATAATATATATTTATTATAATTATATATATATATCCCATATAATAATATATATATATAAAATAATTATTTTATATATATAAATATATATAATTAATATTAACATATATACACGCACAAATATATACATACATAAACATAAACAAAACATACCATACTAAAAAACATACAAACATTTACATACATTACATAAAACATTAACATAACAAAACATACCATACAATACATACATACATACCATATACCCACAACATACTTATATGCCCCATACACTTTACAGAAAATCTCCTGTTGGGTTTTACATATTTGTTTTTATTACCTTATGTTTTTATCTATTTTTTGTATTCATAGTTTTATAGCAGGGGTCTTTGGGTCAAATTCTGCCAGTTTTTCAGATATGATGATGAGAAACACTTACGCGCCCAAAATTTAAAAACAAAATGAAAAATAAGGGACGTTTAAGCACAAATAATGAATTGCCATTAAAAATTCCCATTATGAATCTCTGAGCTGAAACCCAGGTCTTCCCCACTGCCAGTTATGGCAGTTTTTCTGACGTTCTTGCTTTCCGTTCCTTTTCTCGCACCTGGACTTTGAAACTCCTTTTTTTTTCCCCCCAGAGGAAGTTTTGAACCCTTTTTCTGATGAGGAAGGGGCTTTAAAAAGGGTGGCAAGATTGGGCCGTCTTTTCCGGGGCCCCAAAGCCCCTAAACCTTTGGGTTGGGGGCGGGCCCTTTTTTTTGGATGAGATTGCCTTTTCTAAGAGGAAAGCGGCGGGGTTTTTAATGAATACTAAATGGGGACTGGATTGCCAAACTTTACGTTTCCTTGGAGTTCAATGTTTTCCTATTTTTTCGCCGTAAAGTAAAGCTTCGCTTATCTCGCGCTGCTTTTGCTTGTGTTGGGTTGTATTATGCTTGTATGGTAAAGATGGATAGGAAAAAGAGGTAGTTTAAAATATATAAAATATAGATTATAGATTTTAGGACAGTTTGAATTAGAGGGGAAAAGGACAAGGATATATTTTTTTTTTTTTTTTTCCATTTCTTTTTTTTCATTTTTTTCCCATCTTTTTCGTTTTTTTCTTTTAGCTTGTGGATACGATTTTTTTTCCCGAACTTTTGTGTGCCTCGGCCTATGGGCCTTTCCCTCCGATTTCCCAGTTAAGAAAAGGGGGGGACTCTTTATGGTCCTTTCCGTATCTTCTGTCTCTTTTCCCCGCCGTCATTGTGAAACGAGTTGAAATTTCCTGCGCGACATGAAACGCAAATTGCTTTTTTTCAGGAAAGTTTGGGCGGTTTGTGGATAAGTTTCGGAAAAAAATTTCATGGAAACCGAAAACATTTATGACCACATTTCCAAAGGCCGATTAGCTTTTGCAATCACAGCGGTGTAGCCATGATAGAGGCAGTGCAAGGATTCTCTATTTCTTGGTTTAGGAAGGAAAGATTTGTAGTGTTCGCTATTTCCAATTTAGTTCGGGGACAAACTGTATCATGGATTTCCGTATTTTATTACTGAAAGTTTTCAGTCTCGGTATTATCCGTATTTCTTTTGTTCAATAAATTTGTTCTGTGGATTTAAAATTTACGTTTCAAAAAGTTTAGGGATTACCTTGCGGATGGAAACTATATTAGGAAATAGAAAGAAGTTGGAGCCCCAAAACGGGGATCAACGCCAACAGAAGCAATATCGCAGACCCCATTCTTGATATTTGTGGGACTGAATTCCCTTCGCAGGCCACCACACAGGGCGAAGGGGAAAAGGACCCGCGCCGGTGTTGTTTTTTGCCCCCCTCTTCGTATGGCAGTGGTGAATCAGACCCAACTGCGCCCCTGGGCCGCCCGTCATTACTGCTGGCGCCGGGAGGGGCCCGGGGGCGTGGGGCGGCTCTCCTAAAATTCCTCCCCCCCTTGTTATTGTGTCAACCACCGCGCCAATTTTGGGGCTTCGGAGCCGATTTTTTTGCCCCCGGCGGGCTTCCACCCAAGGCCCGTGGGGATTTGCTTTTTTGCTTTTCGGTGGATAAGATGGGGAATCCTGGAAAAATTTGATCGCCCCCCAGGTTTGTGAATTTTTTCGAGGGAATGGGGGAAGCTTCAAGTGGGTTAATTTTTCTGGTTTGTCTTTTTGTTTGTTTTGTATTGTTTTTGTTTTACGTCGAGGGATTTGGAAACCATGGTCGTAGTTGAAGGTCGCCTTTTTTCTTCTCCCCTCTTTCCCTTCTTTTTTCCCTCAACCGTTGTTTTTCGCTTTCCCAACAATTTTCCCCTCCATCAGCCTTTAAGTGCTTTCCTTTTTTTCAACAAATCGCCTCGTCGGGCCCCTCCGTCGAGGGTTTCCCCTTGAGAGGTCACAGGAATCCTCTCGTGACGCATTCCGCTCCCTCATATCCCTTTTCAATGATGATTCATGGGCTCTGTTTTTACGTTTGCCTGGGTCCAATAAAAGCGGGCTGTTCCCCGCTGCCCGGGGAAAAAACCTTGTTTACTAGTTAACAGTTAGGGTTTCCCTCTTCCCTTCCTCCTTTCCTCTTCCCTTCCACCCTCTTTTCTCATTTCTCCCCCGCGCCTTTCTCCCTTTCCTCTCTCCCTTCCTTCCTTTCCCCTTTTCCCTCCCCTTTCCCTTTTCACGTTCCTTCCCCTTCCATTCCCTTCCCCTTCAAGCCCGTCTCACACAATCCCGTCCCATCCCGTCCATTCCCCTTCCCTTCTTTCCCTTCCCTTCCCCTTCCCTTTTCCCCTTTCCCTTCTTTCCTCTTCTCTTTCTCTTCCTCTTTCTCTTTCTCTTTCCCCCTTCCTTTTCCTTCCCTTTTCCCTTTCCCTTCCCTTTCCCTTCCCTTTCCCTTCCCCTTTCGGTTTCCCCTTCTCCTTTCTTCTTTTCCCATCCCTTTCCGTTTCCCCTTTCCCTCCTTTCCCCTTCCCTCCTTCACTCCCCTCCTCTCCCCTCCCCCTCCCCCCTCTCCAACCCCCTAGGGAAGTGGACAAAAACGACGGTCGGAGTGGGGCGGTCCCATTTTGGGTCCTGCCCCAGCATTCTCTCGTTCAGCTTCACCAATGTTCGGGGCTTTTTTTATTGTTTCTCGGCCACCATTACTTTTTGTTACTCCCTTACCCCCCACAGGCCCCCAGGGGAAAAATGATAGCATGCCCTCCCTGTCCTCCCTCCCCTCGTCCCCCCCCTTCACTGTTCTGCCCCCTCCCTCCCCCCACATTTTCCATATTTTCCCCTCCCCCTCACTCCCCCTCTTCTTCCCCACTGCTTGCCTCCCCTCCCACATTTTTCCATATTCCCTCCCTCGTGCCCGCATTTCACTCCCCTCGCTGCCCTTCCCCTCTCTACCTACCCCACCCCACCCATCGCTTTTCCCTCTATTTTCCTTGTATCCCCCTGTGGGCTTGCGTTTTTCTGAGATTTTTTTATTTTTCCTCTTTGGAGTTGAAGGTATTTCTATTTTCTCTTCTTTCATCCCCCTCTACCCACCCCCCCGCCCCCTCCCATCCTTTTTGCCCGTTCTTGTTTAAGATTGGTAGAATTAAAATGGTTTGTTCGAGAATGGTTCCTTGGGTTTGAACAGTCCATTGGATTAGGTTGTTAGGGGGGGGGCGGAGGGGAGGGAAAGTATAGGCGTGGGAAATGCCATCGGAGGGGGGTTTGTGGCGGGTGTCAGGCGGGTTGTTCCAATTGCGGTTGTCAGGACGGGAAAGAACCACATAGGGAGTGGCTGTGTTTTTACGCGCGGCCGTTTCCCCGCCAGCGTCCCCTTATTTCCAGTGAAGCTCCTTTCCGGCCCATAGCGTTTATTTATGGCCCCCCCCCCCCCCCTCCGCGCCTCCTGTGATTTATTTTGTGTTTTTTGGCCACGTTTATCTATGGAATTGCAAATAACAAAAACGTTTCAAAAACAACAATACATACTACATAACATACAATACATACATTACATTTAAACATAACATAACATAACAATACATACATATACATACATACATACATACATAACATACATGCCATACAACAACAAACCATACACGTACATACGTATCCATTATATATAACATACGTGGAAAAACTTACACACGCGTCAATCACATATTTATACCACTTTTTACCGTAAAGGATACCCCGAAGTAGAATATGCCCATATATATGTGTGGTGTGTGTGTGTGTTTTGGGTGGTGTGGTGTGGTTGGTGGGGGTGGTTGGTGGTGTGGTGGTGTGGTTGTGTGGTGTGTTTTGGGGTTGTGTGGTGTGTGTTGGTGTGTGTGGTGTGTTGTTGGTGTTGTGTGGGGTGTGGGTTTGTGTTTTGTGTGGGGTTGGGCGGTGTGCCGTGGGGGAGAGTTGAAGAGAGTGAGAGAGGGAAAGGAGGAAAGGGGGTGGGAGGAGGAGAGAGAGGGAGAGAGGAGGGAAGGAGGAGGAGAGAAGGAGAGGAGAGAGAGAGGGGAAGAGAGAGGGGAGAGGAGGAGGGAGAGAGAGGAGAGAGGAGGAGAGAGAGGGAGAAGAAGGCGAGAATAAAAGAATTTTTTTTTATTTTGCCCCAACATGTACTTAGTCTTAAGGCTTCGTCCGAGTTGTACTTCTTTTATAACACCCAGTTTTATGATACTTGACAAAACGAGGGGGAAAATATTTAAAAAGAGGCAGGGAAATAGTATTTTGTACAGCTCACCATATTTTTATATTGTGAAAACTGAAAAACCAGTCTTTTGTAAAACAGTAATATTCCTTTATCTTGACCCCGTCATATGGAAAAGATAATTTTTGAAAATAATTTTAACAAGCCGTTCCGCTGCTGCGAAAAAATGAGATGAAAAAGAATTAATTGGGATTTTTAAAGGCCGCTGGACGAGGAAGGAAAACGGTGGAGATTTTTCCTCTTTGTCTGAAGCGATTCCTTTGAGGAACCTTTCTCCCTTATCCTGCGGTGAGGGGGACTCTCCCCCATCCCCCCTCTGGTCCCCGGCCCCACATGCTAGATTTCCTTCACTCATCGCTTTTTCTCCCCTTTTGCTTCGCTCCCCACCGGTCTTTATGAAAACAAAAGCCCCCTTCCCTCGCCCCCCCACCCTTTCCTTCCTTCTTGTCTTAATATTGTCTCAGGGGTTCTTGTGCAATAATGGAAGATGTTTGGGGAAGTCTCCCTGCCCCAAAGTGGATGTCTTATTTTCGGTTCTCGCATAAAAATATGCTAAGGTTGTTGTGATTTATCGGGCGGGCGAAGAGGAGGGCGGGTATTGGGCTGGTGGTCACCCCCCGCATTCTGATGGCTGCTCTTTATTGGCACCTGCTTAATACATCTTAAACATTTATATTAACGTTTGATATTTTTAAAAGAGATAGGGTACTCCCACGGATATTACTCAGGATTAAAAACTTCCTTTAAAGCGCCTATAAAAACAAGTTATAATATTCCCTGCGATGTTTTACGGGGCCGCTTTAGTATCACATTAATTGTGGCCCAAAAAGTGTTTCTTAATAGTATTAGGGGACAGTGTTTATATTTATGGCATTTTTGGAGCAGGGGGGAGGTCTGGACGGGGGTTGGCCTCGCTGATTTTAAGTATGGCGCTGGGAAAATATTTTTTTGAGGGACGAAAGTCCTTGTAAAAATCATGTGTCGGGTACGATAAGATTTCGGCTGCTCAAATTTTAAGAAACAACAAATAAAAAAGAAGAGAAAGAAAAGAAAAAACAACTTTTTTTTTTTTTGCCAAAGGTACTGACAAAAATGGTGAGAGAAGAAAAAGGAGAAAAAGGGGGACGAGTAAAATTTTTGGCTGACGATGGTCCCTTTTCACTCGATGGCGGGCCCTTTGGTCACTTGAAACCCCCAGGCGGCGGGCGTGGGGCGGAGGGGGGGATAGGGGGAAATGGGGGGGAGGCGGCGGGGAGGCGAGGGAAAAAGGGGGACTGGTCCATAACCTGGGCAACACTGTTCCTGCCAGGGACGAATGGGGGTGTCCCCCCACCCAAAAACGTTTTTCTCTAGTGGCCCTTTGGAAACTTGATTGGCCCAGGGCTGACCATTTTTCGCGTGTCTGTGTTTGCGGCTCTACGGATATATTGTTACAGTATATTGGGTTTTCTCGCCCTCTTCGGGTTGGAAGTACTTTTTTCCCTGTTATTTGCAAATACTTTTTTTAAACAAACTTTTCCCTTTTTTGTGGAATATTATTTGTACAGTGTTGGCTTTTTTAGTACTTTTTTGTGACAAAATTTTGCTCTCGCGGGATACTAGGATGCTTTAAAACTTTTTTTTATAAATTCAAAGGAATGTTCAAAAGGTCAGTTTACCGGCAGTTAGCTTTGATTTTTTTTTTTTCTTTTTCTTAGCTAACCCAATGTGGTTGTAACGTAAAGGGACCGTGAAATTTTTTTTCACATGTATGTTTTGTATGTGAGTGCGTGTGTGTGTATGGATATATTTGTGTATTGGGGATTGTTTGTGAAAACGCTTGTGCGTGTTTGTGTGAGTATGTGTGAATGCGTTTTTCTTTTTGTCGTGCTCGCTGGTATCAAAGACAAAGTATTATTTGCTCACCCTAAATGGCCACTTTAAAAGAAAACGATATTCGTATGGACCACCATCGCCGAGCGGAACTGAGGAGGCGGCGTGAGAGGCCACGGGAGGCGATGCTGATGAGGCAGGAAAGGGGAACACCCCCCGTCCCTCTTCCTCGAGGCCCCCGGAGAACCTTCTCTTAGGATGCCGGCCCCACGGACGGCCATTCGTCAGCTTAACGCGGGGCCAGGGCCCCCAACTGGCAGGAGCGGCGGCCCTTAGTGTTGGCCCCGGGGGGACGTCGGAATGACTCGCGGGAAGCAACATCATTGGCTCGTCTTCCGGCCGCCTGACAACTTCGGACCCCGCGGGGGGAAGGCAGCTGCTTTTTTCGCCCGGGCAAAGTTTTCCCCCCACCGCACCTGATCCTATTTATATTTTTTTTCCTTCGGATGATTTTTTCTTTCCCCCCCCTTGCAGCTAAACCAACTTGCCCCAACCGTTATTTAATTTCCCCTTAAAAAAAACTCAAAACCCCTGCTCGTTATAACCAAAAAACTCTTAATTTTCCCCACCGGGGCATTTTCATTTTTTACCCCCTTATTTTCCGGGAAAGGTTATGCTAAAATCCTTCATTTTCCAAAAGGGCCCCTTTCGTTTACTTTTTTTGGTTTTTTTTTTTTTTTTTTTCCCCTTTAAAAAAGTTTATAAAAGATATGTTTTGTTTATTTTTTTTTGGGTTTTTTTTTACTGTAGTTTTTTTTTTTTTTTTATTTATTATTGTTTTATTATTTTATTTATTATTATTATTTTTTTATTATTTTTTGTTGGTTTTTGTTGTTATTATTTTTTTTAATTTTACTTTTTTAAATTTTATTTTATTATTGTTTTATTGTTTTTTTTTGGTTTTTTTTTTTTATTATTTTTTTTTTTTATTTTTAAAATTATTTTATTATTATATTTATTTTTAAAATTTTTTTTATTTATTTTTAAATTATTTTTTTTATTTTTAAAATTTAT
>NW_023643144.1:0-9409 GCF_015228065.2 Penaeus monodon | reverse complement strand
GTTTTTTTTTTTTTTGGGTGGGTGTGGTGTGTGGTTTTGGGGGGGGGGGGATGTGTGTTTGGGGTGTGGTTTTTGGGGGGGGGGGGGGGTTTTTTTTTTTTTTTTTAAAAAAAAAAAAAAAATAAAAAAAAAAAAAAAAAAAAAAAAAAAAAAATAAATATATTATATTAAAAATTATAAAATAAAAAAAAAAAAAAAAAAAAAAAAAAAATTAAAATTTTATTATAATAATTATATCAAAAGTTATATAATATATAATATAAATAAATTTTATATTATAATATTAAAATTTTTATATAATATATTATAAATATATTTTTTAAATTATGTTTTATACAATTTAATTATAATATATATAATATAAAATATATTATATAATATATTAATTATTATAATACAAAATATATAATTAAAATTTTATAACCCATAAATATATATATATATTATATATATATAAAATTTTTTTTAAATTATATATTATAAAATAATAAAGATAAAAAAAATAATAATATAAACATTAAATATTTTTAGTTAAATTTATAAAAACCTTATTAATATATATAAAAAATAAACCCTTATAAATCATATATAATACTATAATATATATAAAAATTAATTAATAATATATATATATATATTATAATATATAAAAATTTATTTTATAATAAAAATAAAATATGTTTTATATATTATTATTATTTTTTAAATATATATATAAATTTAAATATTTTTATTTTTAAAATTTTTATATATATAATATATATAAATATATTTATATTATTTTATAATATATATATAATTAATATATTTATATTTATATAATATCTATATATATATACTATATATATATATAATATATAATATTATATATATATATATATTTATATATATATATAAAGATAGATAAATAGATACATATATATACATATATATAGTAGTTTATAGGTATGTATATTGTTACGGCTGGTATGTCACTAAGAGAATTCAGGGGAAGAGCAGCTCCGCTGACCTATTCCCAATCTCGCTAGCCGAGATTATACGACGATAATCCAATGTCCTGATATGAATGGCTCAATACTCACGTAAACAATCTTGCGTTAAAGTACTAACTCTGGTGATTCATCTAGTTTTCTTCTTGTTCCAGTCCTGGTTCATTCCAGATTAAATGGTCATTAATTAGGTTAGCATACATAGCCATTAAATTTAATTAATTTTATGAGGTCCTTCCATTGATGTATTATCATTCATATTGACTAATGGTACGTTTCATTATTGCATTTTGTATTGCCTTTCCTTTTCTCTTCATAATAAATGTATTAAAGTTTTTCTTCAATTACTTAATTAATATTGATTGTCACAGATTTGGTAAAATACATAGCACAACTCATGATCACAATAATTTTTATTTAATTCCTTCACCCACAAACCCAACAAAAAAACACAAGACACGAGACACGAGAAAATACCTACCTAGTCGCCGATTCACTATTCTGTTTAGTAATAATATCGCCGCTAATCCCTAACAAAATATTTACAAACCTTTAAAAAAAAAATAAAAGAAACAGCAGCCCTCGCAGAGAGGTCTCGCCCAGGCCTATGGCAAGGAGGAGTGACGCGAGGCAATTCTGCCATAGGAACAGGTAGCGCTCAAGACGTAGATGGGGGGGGGGCGAACGCTACTGTTCAGGAACTGCCTAGTTTCAATGCTTTGCTTTCGCCCCTTTACTTAATTATTATTTACTTCTAATACCCCTCCCCGCAAGAAAAACAAACTCTTTTCCGCACGGGAAAAACGTCTTTCACTATCTACGTCCTACAGTCAAACAGCTTGTTTATACATATGACAGGGACAGTCGTTACGTACTACTCTGTCCCTCTTGTCCTTCCCGTGTCGCTCAGTCAGCGGCCACTGTGTGCAGATCACCTACGATCTTGGAGTGCGTCCGCAAGTGGCATAATCTGTGTCCTCTGCCACTAATATGGAAGATTTTTATATTGAATGGCTGGAATGTTACGTGCCCACCTTACACTCGCATGTTTCTAAACTTCACATTTTTCAATAAACGTTAACGGGATTATTATCAGTGAAAAATTTCAAGAGGTGGATGGAACACTAAATAAATCTAAACTTTCAATGGCAACAATAAATTCCAAAGCCTCCTCTCTTCGACGGGTGGCGTAGAATTTTTTGATATTTCTTTATTTATAAGAAACATGAACACTCTGGCGGAGCACTTTACTTCCGTCCTCTCTGCAAGCAGGACCGCTCCCCCACCATTGTCACTTAGTCGTCTCTCCACCTGTATTGCAACTGGTTTTATTCAATGTCAGTAGCCTGCAAGACGGGAGCCCGCTATCATAAGGGTGCTTTCAGGTTTTCAAATGCTTGCTGACAATCTCTGACCACCTGAATGCCCCGTTTCTAGTACTCAGCAAGTTTGTTACAAGGGGCTAGAATTACCTGAGAGAAGTTCTTACAGAACTCGTCCTGTAGTAGCCAGCCATCCCCATGAAGCGCATCAAGCCTTTCTCGTGTACTACGGGCCGCCGCGATACCTGTAGACCTCTTCCACCTTCTGCAGCTCATGTGCGACCTGTCGCCTGAACCGCTCACGTGACCCAGGAAGGTGCATATGGGCGTGTTCAAATTCACTTTTCTGTAGGGTTTCGCGGAGATTGCTCCGGCCGACAGGCCGAGAAGAGGCCCGCAAGCGGACCAAATCGTTCCTCCCTAGGAGTCGCTCCAGATTACGAGTGGTCTCGAGGTAACAACGAACGCCGTCCCAGGGTCCGTCTGTAGGTTACTTCACTCTGAGTCGCTGAAGTGCGCTGGGGCGTTCCTCATCCCCGAACGGAGAAACCCCTGAACTCGTAGAGGCGTTAGGAGTGACAACGCAGAAATCGGCCTCGCCCTCTCATCAACGGAACTTGGTAGTAGCCCTGGAGAAGATCCAGTTTCGTTCAGGTAGCGTGCCTTCCCCAAATCATCATAATGTCTATCCATCCTCGGGTAGGGGAAACGAGTCCCAGCCACAGTTTTCCGCATTCACCTTCCTGTAGGTCCACACACAGACGGTAGTCCAGCTACTCTTGGAACTAGCACCACGGGTGTGCCCCAGTGCTAAGGCTGCTGAATGATGATCCCCTTGTTCTTTCAGGGTTGAACCTCTGCCTGTAGGAATGCCTTCTTCTCTGGCATTGAGGCGTAGGGACTTGCGGGGGGGTACTGGTTGAGCATCCCTAGTCTCACCATCGTGTTCCAGCATGGTCAAAAGAGAGTACTCACTGAATAGCTTACCATACTCCTGTAGAAGAGAACCAATGTTTGCTGCTTGGGCAGCAGAAAGATGTTAAGTTTATCATCAGTTTAGCTTAAGATAACTGAAGTTGGTGAAGATTAGGTTCTACCATAGAAAATGATTTTTCATTATGTTCACTCTGACGTAGAAGGTCAACCATGGAAACCCTCTCTTACCTTTCCATATTGTTTCCCTTCAAATCACCCCGTTCATAGTACCTTTTTCAGGAGGTTTCACATGTACCTGACGTTGTTTCTTACGTCCTCTTAGGGTTTCAATTACATAATTAACATCACTAGTTTCTTTTAAAATACGGAATGGAAACCGTCTATCGAGATTGAAGAGGCTGGTTTAGCGAAGAGGTAGCACGGCCAAACTAAATCACCCTTATTGAGCTTCTTTCTCATTCAAGTATTAGTACTTTATCAACTGTTCTTTCATTTTTAGCCTGAGCTTTACTCATAATGATTATGGGCTATTGAAATACCGTTTGTAATCTACATGTTTAAATCTTACTTCACCTAAGCAGCCATAGGAATTCTTCTCTCCTCTTCTAACCTAAATACACCCTTCCTTTAGCTTCATGTGGGCCCACACACGTGCACTGGCCGTAATTAATTGAAATGGTGAATACCATAAACTCTCTTGAACACTGTCCCTCACCGAAAATAGAAGCAATCTATTCCTTCGTCCCACTCAGACCAATTGTCGCTAAAAAAAGGCTTTAATCATTGTCTTTAGAGTAATAGTGAAACCTTTCAAGTACCCTTGACTTCTGAGGATGATATACGCTGGATTTGCACTGCTGTTACCCAAGGACTTCACCTTGACTTGGTCATCGTCGTGGACGTACAAATTTTGACCCTTGATCTGACGTACTACGGTAGGCAGACCCACTGGGTGAAAAACTTTATCAGCTTTTCACAACATTCTAGTAGTATGCGTCTGAGGGGAAAACTTCAGGATATCTGTGGCCACATCAATTATAGTGTTTAACAGGAACTTGTTTACCCCGTTTAGTCTTTTGGAAGGGGGCCTACACAGTCAATAACCACTTTACTGAAGGGCCCCTAAACACTGGGAATAGGTTGCAAGGGATATGGTTTGATGCCAGTCTGGTTTACCCTTTACTTGACAGTATGAACGATTGGCAATACTACTACCTCTCTCTTCATTTTCGGCCCAATAAAAATGAGCTAAAATCTTGTAATAAGTTTTCTTGACTCCCAAATGACCACTAATGTATGTGCAATGTTCAAAACATCAATCTAAGGACTTGGGAATTACAATCTGATGTACAGTCTTACTTGTATCGTCTGCAATATATTATAGGGCTTATATTTACGCATAAGAACGCTGACTGGAATAGATCACGATATGGGAATTTTCAAAGTTCAACTTATTTCGGTAAGCCTATCATAAAATACTTCAAATCGGGATCTTTTAGTTTGTTTCTTCAATTAGTTTTCTTTAGTAACTGGAGTTCATTTGAAATTCATCTATATTCTCATATCAGAATTATCAGATTTAACATTTTACTTGCAACTTGCAGAGGCATCGAAAAACATCAGCTAGAGTACAATATCTCAGTAATTACATCACAAGGGCTCTCATCTGACAATGTAGTACCGGTTGTTAAGCCTGCTTCGATAGGAGGGGAGGTTCTACGACTTGCACTCCCGGTGACGAGCCACGCAGGGAAGAGGTCGGGATACTCCCTCTCTAAATCTACAGTGTTGGTTTCTTTCGCGGGAAAAAGTGAAACCACAGCAGGCCACACTTTATCACCAACGAGATCATTACCATAAGCAATGAAATGCCCTCACCTTGGTATCCCTCATTCAACACACTACCTTCATAACCGCGAATTTAACTCGATTGGAGGTAAACTTCACAAATGGGTATGCTCTTGACCCTATCAATACCCATTGATAATTACCATCTCCCAGTGTAACATCACGGTTTAGGAACAGCCTTTTGTGAGCACCAATGATATATCTGCAGCCGAGTCCCGTATTAATGTGACTGGGACAGAAGACGTGCCACATTTCAATCAGCACTAATAATCCTGTAGAACAAAAGGTTTCAATGAAGGAAGTCCATTTGCAGATTCTGTCATGGCAAAGGGATAAAGGCCCAGATCAAGCTTATCCCCCATGGGTATTTTAGATGCAACCTCTTTCTTATTATTACATTTACGTGAAAAATGCGTTTGTTATAGTCATAACGCGTATTTGCCACTTAAAACAGTCATTCATGACATGACATGTTTCTTTCAATACCGGCAACAGAAAGATTCTCACCGCGAGAGGCAATATTCCTACTCTCACCACCTTTTTCGACTTTGCCTTTACAGTCCTATGGGTATCTGGCAGGTCCAGTCCTCCTGGGTACTATACTCCATCCTTCTTACTATATGCTGGTTTTACGGAATGAAGTTCATTAGACTGGCATAGTATTAGGATTATTGGGAGCGAAATGATCGCGGCACTACCGCGACCTCGGCTAATGTGCGCAGACCACGCTCGTCAATGTGAGAGCGGGAACCTTTACAGGCATGCACTTCTTTATATCTTCGAGTATAAACAGTTCTAATAATTTATCGTACTTCAGTGGCATCAAGTTCACTCCTCGCCCCACTTTTACACAATAGTTTGCTTCTGGCGGATAACTTCAACAAAAGTTTGTTTACCATCTTTACTCGGCAATTACGAAAATCTTGTCTATAAGCCTCTGGTACGCTTTTTATAAACATTTAACACCGCCCTCTTTTACCAACATAATAAGTTCTGTGATTTGTACCAAATCCAGAGCTGGAAACCTCCTTGTTGCTCAAAAAATGCCAACAATGCGCTATGTACAAGTAATACCCACTTATCTTCGGGCCAACCATGCAAGGCAGCAACACGTTCAAAATGAATAAAAAAATTACTCTGGTTCGGTTTCAGTGAATTACAGGACAAATTTGATTGCATCCTCTACACGAAAATGAGGATAACTTCCCTGAGTGGTCTCTGGCAGAAGACGCATCCCGCTCATTCTCTGCCTTAAACTCTCCAAGTCTAATTTAACGGCTCTCCAGGTCCATACTGGCGGCC
The DNA here is from genome assembly GCF_015228065.2 of Penaeus monodon. Lineage (NCBI taxonomy): Eukaryota > Metazoa > Arthropoda > Malacostraca > Decapoda > Penaeidae > Penaeus > Penaeus monodon. The sequence goes on along the minus strand of NW_023643144.1, from coordinate 3,012 downwards.
ATCGTGACACACGAGGACACAAGAGCTCTAAATCATCCGCACTCAGTACATTGTGTTCTAACAAATAAGTCAGTCACTAATGTACGAATTTCATCCTTCCGAAGATGACCGTAGGGATGCATGTGAGCGGCTAACGCACTCCACTGGGCTTTGTGAGACCCGGATATCGCTTCGGCTGATGGATAATACGAAACTTTCAACACTGAACATAAATGAAATCACCAAGAAGAAAAAAACAGCCGACAATAGCTAGCTAACTCGATAGGATGTACTAACGCGTGATTCAACAATTAAAACCGGTTTCAAATCCCAAGAATGTACAAAAAATAAACACAAAGAACAGTAAAATGCCATAACTTGTCACCAAGCAAACACAAAAGTCAGTTACAATCTAAACAAAGACTATTGTTTATACAACCAAAATCACGCGAAATCGCACCCGACTGCACAATTAAGTGACCCGGTGGTCCTTAATGACAAACTGACACGAGACGTTGCGTCAATTGCATAAAAAAACAATACCAACGGGAACATGCGTTCCAACGGCTAAGAACTACACATTAAAAGTGCAACCCAAGGGAATCACATGTTACATATGGCAAAACAATTATTACAAAATGCTAATTGACATTTCGCACAATCCCGGTCAGGCCCCCACTTGTTACGGCTGGTATGTCACTAAGAGAATTCAGGGAAGAGCTCCGCTGAACTCTAATTCTCCCAATGCGGTAGCCAGACATTTAATAGACGATAAGTCAATGGCCTGCTATGAATGGCTAAATACCACGTACCCCCCCACAACAATCTTGCGTTAAAAAGTACTAATTGTGATTATCTTATTTTTCTTCTTGTTCATTCACTGTTCATTCCATATTAAATGGTCATTAATTAGGTTATCATAATATCATTAAATGTTAATTAATTTGTTTATGAGGTCTTCCATTGATGTTTTAATCATTCATTTTGTAAGGTACTTTCATTATTGCATTTTGTATGCCTTTCCTTTTTTTATAATAAATGTATTAAAGTTTTCTTCAATTATTATTAATATTGATTTCACAGCTTTGGTAAATACATACTCATGATCACAATATTTTATTTAATTCCTTCACCAACAAACACCAACAAAAAAAACACAAGACACAGACACGAGAAAATAATACCTAGCGATAATATTACTGTTTAGTCACTATATTCGCCCTAATCCCTAACAAAGTCTTACAAACCTTTAAAAAAATAAAAGAAACAGCAGCGGCAAGAGAGGTCTCGCCCAGGCATATGGCAAAGGAGGAGTGACCGAGGCAATTCTGCCAAGGAACACAGGTAGCGCTCAAGACGGAGATGGGGGGGGGGGCGAACGCTACTGCAGGAACTGCCTAGTTCAATGCTTTGCTTTCGCCCTTTACTTAATTATTTTATTTAATTATATATAAATATATCATAAACATATATTCATACCTCTATAAATATATAATTAATACTCTATAAATATATTATATGTTATATGTATTATATATATATATATATATAACAAATATATATATATATATATATATATATATATATATATATATATATATATATATATATATATATATATATATATATATATATATATATATATATATGCCAACCATGGCCGCTCTCTCTTCCAGAAACTTTCCAGCCTGACCGCCCGCAGTCCTTGGTCCCGCTTCTCCCTCACCGACGCTGTCACCAACTTATCTTTCCTGTCCTTTATCCCTCACCAGCTCCAATTCCTTGGCTTCGGTCTTTCCTTTGCTCTCCGCCCTCACCCCCTTACCTCCATCGATATTATTTCATCCTTTGACCGTTTCATATCCTCTCACAGGAACTCTTTGCCTGATGTCTCTCTCCTCCGTGGTGTTTTCATCCCGGCCCTCGAATCTCTCCTCTATCCTAACCCTTCCATTCCCACGAGTTACCGTGAAGCCCTTCAAAGCCTGCGCAGGGAGGACGTCACCATTCTGCCTTCTGACAAGGGCAACTCGGTGGTGGTCCTCGACCGTGCCTCTTACCTGCAGAAGGCCCAGGACTTGTTGGATGACGCCTCTACCTATGCTCCCCTGACCAGTGACCCCCGTGAACGCATTGCTGCTACTTTCCACCGTCGCCTGAAAGAGATAGCAGCTTGTTTTCCGGTGGCGAACCTCTATCAGAGGTTCAGAGTCATCAACCCTCGACTCCCTCATTTCTATGGGCTTCCTAAAACCCATAAGCCGGCCGTGCCTCTGCGCCCCATCATCTCCTGCCGGGGATCTGCGACGCACCCTCTAGCAGCTTGGCTGGCGAAATCTCTCACTATCCTTCTTGGCACCTTCTCTCCTGCTCACCTTCGCCACTCTCAGGACTTCATCTCCCGAGTTCGTGGAATATCACCGGCGATCATGATGAACTTGGACGTTGACTCCCTGTTCACCAAGGTTCCGCTTGATGACGTCCTCGCTTTCCTCCGGAGGAGACTCCCCGCAGAGGATCCTCGTCTCCGTCTGCCCACCGACGTTTTCCTCCAGCTGATTCGTCTGTGTGTGGACTCTAATTCCTTTCCCTTTGAAGGTCGCTTCTACTCCCAGACGTTCGGCATTGCTATGAGCTCTCCCCTCTCTCCAGTCCTGGCAAATCTGTTCATGGAATTCTTCGAGTCTGAGCTTCTTCCTTCCATCTCCCTTCGACCGTCGGTCTGGCTGAGGTATGTCGACGACGTCTTTGCTCTCTGGCCTCATGACCCTGCCCTGTTCCCGGATTTCCTGATGCAGCTGAACTCTCTCTCTCCTTCCCTCCGTTTCAAAGTGGAATGGGAGGTTGACAACAAGCTCCCTTTCTTGGACACCTTAGTCCATCGCTCTGCTGACCACTTCTCCTCCATATACAGGAAGCCTATGCATAGTGGTATGTACATACACTTCTTCTCATACCACCCTTTCCATGTTAAGAGAGTGTTGCCACCTCGCTATTTCTTCGCGCCCTCCGCATCTGTGACCCCCAGTACCC
>NW_023643143.1:33277-39132 GCF_015228065.2 Penaeus monodon | reverse complement strand
ACGACTGCTTGGGTGAGGAGAGATCTCTCAGAACATGGTCCTCTTCCAGCTCTGGAGAGAATGGAAGTTTCCAGACTTGTTGATGGCTGCATGAATGCAAGCTCACTGCCGCCCTAGGTGGAAAGATGGGGTACGAAATCTCATCAGAACCCAGGGCTGTGCAAGAACTGTTTTTGTAAGTTTTTCTTAGTTCCCTCAAAGAGGAGATAACATCTGAGTTATCGGGTCCAGCTGCCCTTTCTCTGATATGAGCAAGTCTGCCTGGTTGTAGGCATTCTTGGTTTGCCCTCAGTTCGGCTGGCAGACTGTTGCTGCTTGTTCTCGCAGAGAACTCCTGCACCAGTCTGTTTGCTTCTGATTGAGGGTCGCGGTGTGTGCACCTCGGGGCTGGGCGGCTAGTAACTCGCCTGACCCATTGCCACAACTCTGTAAGGGTGGTTCATTGGTCAAAGGAGTCGCACCATTCCAGCCACTTTTCCTGTCAGACCCTTAAGGCAGTTTCCATGGCATCTCTGACTGCCTCCCTTAGGAGAGCTAGGTTGTCAGGGGTTCTTTGCCTTCGGAAATGTTTTCTACACATGCTCACTCTGTGGTTGACTTCCTTAATCTTGTCATTAAAGTACCAGGCGTCTTTGTAACTCCTAGACCATGGCCGAATTTTAGGTATAGTCTGTGAGGCTGCTTGATTTATGGCACTGATAAGTCCGACCTCAAGCGCTTCCACGTTTTCACTCTGTGGGGGTTCATTGCATCTAAGACAGTGGGCCAAGGCATTCTAAAAGGCTTGCCAGTTGGCCTTGTCTGTTTCCCATCTTGGATTTGCTTCTAGCATTTGGACTGGGCCAGTATCCATGAGGATAGTAACAATGCCTCATCGACACACCATCTAATTCTCTCCACCAGAGCCACAGTGGCCAAGGTGACGCCTAGCCTAGGACCCCTCCTGCAGGGAGCCAGGATGGGGTGGTGTGCATTGAAGTCTCCGCCTATGATCACTCGGTCTTGTGCTGCAGTAGCACAGACCTGGCTGATGTCTAAGCTCCTACTACCTGGCTTGCTGTACACATTGTACAGCTTGAGGGGGCCCCCAACTAGGTGAATCTCAATGGCAAGAGATTCAACATCCTTTCCACAGTGCGGTGCATTGGCTACTGTGGAGCAAGGGATTGTTGTTCTGACTAGGTTGATCAAGCCTCTTTTGCCAGCTGTGACATGATACCCTGAGAAGTGAACAGTCCCCTCTATTAATATCTCCTGGAACATAACAATGTCAATGTTCCTTGATCACACTATTGTGTGGAGGATGGCATTCTTTGTATTAAAGCCATTGATATTCTATTGTAGTATGCTTAGATTGTATGTTATGATGCTACTTGGTGATAGTTACATCAGAGACATCTTTCTATTCGGCTTCAGAGTCTATTGTGTCGGAGTCTGACAACTCCATTGTGAAGTCCTCGCTGATTGAGGGATCTTCATTTGGTTTTGGGCGGTCCACTGGGAGGTGGAGACCCTTTGGTAGCTGTGACTTTTGTGAGTTTGGCTTTTCTCACTTCAGCTTTGTCTGTGTATCTTTTCCCTTTGTTGACTTTACCTGGGTAAGGCCAGCGTGTTCTGGCAGTGGCTGCACAGATTCAGCCTGTTCTGGCTCTGCCTGTGAGAGCATGGCCAGGGTTGGAGTGGGGAGGGGAGTCTCATCCTGGGGTAAGGGTGGGGCTCCTTTGGCTCTGTTCAGCTTCATCCCCTTCAGGACTGCAACGGTCAGGGTCATTGCCGTCATGGCGACCATGACTGACTTCGCCTCCTCCTTGGAGATATCCGTTGTCAGCTGTGGAGGGGCTTCCTTCCTCTTAGGAGATCAGGAAGTCTTTTCTCTTTTGTTCTGTCCCCAGATATGGGTGCCTGGGGGAGCAGGAACAATGTCTGGTTGCTTATTAGCAACCTATTGTCGCCTGAGAGCCGCCTCTTTCCTGGCAGAGCAAGCCAGGCTCTAGACATGATGCCTCTTGGCACAGTTGGGACATTTGGCTCTTGTGTCCCTTCCTTGTATGCCTTAGGCACACCTCGGTGTCGTGTGCCTTGCCAGACACCAAATTTAAGCTTTGCCTTGCAGCTATGCTGGTGGTGACCGTATCTTTGGTACTTAAAGCACCGAAGTGGCTCAGGCACATAGGTTCTTAGGCTGAAGGTGCACAAGTTACCCAGATCAAGGGTAGTGATTGGGGCTCCTTTCAAGTCACCAAGACTTGCCTGGTTGGACTCTTCCCTTTCGACATTTGGGAAACCTCCACGACCTGAGGGTGTGATGCGATCAGATCCACATCATACGAAAATGAAAATCCAAGTAGCACCATCTTGACTCTCTTATCGTCGGGATTCAGTGATGAGAGACACACATTCTTCCCTAAGCTCCTTGTTTCCTGCAGAAAATTCAGAGTAGCTTGTTCTTTGGTCTCTGGCAAACTGATTGACAACCAGACTTTTTCCCCATAGTACTCTTGTCAATTGGTAGGCTCTGTCGAAGCCTTCAGGGTTGAACTGTGGGAAATGCATAGGGGGTCCAGGCTCTCCCTCAGAGTCTGTCTCTGGCTTGGGTCGTTTCGGACCGCCCTATCGGTTTAAATTCTGGGCTGCGGTCGTGGGAGCAGCAGCTGTTTTGGCTGGTTCAGTTGTGCTTCCATCTCGGTCAGGGAGGAGGGGTACTCAGAGGTCTCTCTGATTTGGGTGCTGGCCTGTAGAGGCACTAGAGTCCATCTGTTGGACAATCTCATGGACAGACATGTTTTTAGCTACTGTCATGTCCATTTTAACAGCAGGTCTGAAAGAGTCAACCTGCGCTTTTGGATTTTCTTTTGTCACTAGAAGCCATGTATGCCTTCTAGTGCGGGGTTTGTCATCATTTGCATCTCTTTGTTGTGGGGGTTTGTAGAAATACTTGCCATAAAATTAGCAGTTACTTCATCCTCTCACGCCCCTACCCACCACCGAGTCCAACAAGGGGAATCTGTATGTCCCGTCTCCACAGCGCACAGGGATGCCATGCACGGCAAAACACGTGGGTAGGTGTGAACCCCTGGGGAGAGACCAGAGGGGATAACCTTCCACCTACAAGATAGGCATCATTGTTTGAAAACATTCCTTCCTCCTCTCCAGTGAAACAGCCATCCAAAGGCTGCATCACCTCAAAGAGGGAGCTCTAGTCCTGCACCTCAAAGAGGAGGTTCCAGTGGCAGGACCATGTGTGGCTGATGAAGTGACGAGACCTTCCTGATATAGACCTTGGCAGCAAAGATCCTCACAGGGCTAGGAAAGGAATCTGACTTTTAAAAACACGTCAGCTACAAGTGCTGAAACGGGATTTTTTTTTTTTTTTTTTAATGCATTTACAACGTCCACCTCAGGGAAGTTGATGAGCAGATGATTCTCGATATTCGCTTCCTCTGTGTCTGTGTGGGGAGTTTGTTATGTATAGGTACAACACCTCTGGTTTCGGTGCCCCTATAGAGGATGTTCTCTTTTGTTTTCTTTTTTTCCTTTTTTTTTTCCTATGAGAATAAACCTATCCTCTTCCACATTTGAATTAACCGTTTCCTGTCTTATAATAGTTTGACTGTAGTTCTTATTTATCAGAATAGGCGCCGTGTTGCTACTATCATGCTGGAGAACCCCAGAAACTTAGGGGCACTTTGCGTCACTTCACCCGCGGTTTGGTGTGGTTGGTGGAGCGGGAACTGTGCCTTCTTGTTTGTCGTTTTCCCTTCTGTTATTCGCTTATTTCTCTTATTGTTGTTCTACTGTGTGGGCGTTACATAAGTTTCTTTTTTCATCTTTTCTGTTGCTTATGAGTGTTGTAGGTTGTTGTAGGTTGACGCCGGGCCGGCTGAGGAGGAATGCGCTGTTCGCTTGCGTCAGCAGGTTCGCATGCTTCTATGGTCGCATACCTCTGGCCGGTGATGACGTCAGGTTGGAATTTTCTGGGTTAGTAGTTTCATTACCAGGGGACGGTGGCGTGGAGCCGGGGTTCACATGAGGTCCAATGAAGGGAGATGAGAAAGTGGGGTCGGGTGTGTTTCTGCTTGGTTGGGGGGGTGGGAGTTAAGGAGGGGAATAGGGGAGCAGAAGGGAAAAGGCTGGTAGCAGGATGTGTTTGGGGAGGTTGCTTTGTAGAGAGGAATCTGGCAGGGAAGAAGTTGTTGAGGGTTGCCTGTTGTTTCATAAAAATTAACATTAACATAAATATTAACATATCGGCATTGTTTTCAAGCACGTTTAATACAGTAAGTCCTGGAATTTGATCGGCTGGTACATTGTGTATTTGAATTGTCTTACTTTTTGTTTTCGTAAAAAAAAAATTGTGGAAAACATCGAGATTCCTTGATAATTAACAGATTAGTTCTTCTCATATATTTACATATACACACAGGCACAAACACATGCAGACATATGTATCTATCAACTCTATCTATATCAATATCTATCTATATATCTATCTATTTACCTATCTAATATACATATGGGCATATTTATATGTATATTTGTGTGTGTGTGTGTGTGTGTGTGTGTGTGTGTGTGTGTGTGTGTGGTGTGTGTGTGTGTGTGTGTGTGTGTGTGGGGTGTGTATGTATGTGTGTGTGTATGTGTGCATGTGTGTGTATGTGTGCATGTGTGTGTTTGTGTGTGTGTGTGTGTGTGTGTGTGTGTGTTTGAGTCTTTATTTTCACACACAGACACACATATATATATACACATATGTGTGTGTGTGTGTGTGTGTAGATAAAAACTCAAACACACACACACACACACACACACACACACACACACACACACACACACACACACACACACACACACACACACACACACACACACACACACACACACACACACACATTTGAACAACCGAGTGAGAAAATACACGTTTGCTTGTTACAACTCATAGAACTACTAGCTGGGTGGTTACAAAGAGAGTGAATATTAAAACTTTAAGAATTTACTCACAATACATGTGCTGTACGATATCTAAAATTTTCTTCATTTTGATGTAATGGGCAGTTCATCTTGCACTATACTTTTATTTGTCAGTTTTAGTTCTTCTGTTGTCAGTGCACATCCGTTTACAGAATATGCGCAGGTGTAGATAAAAATGTCACAAAATCAAAGGTTTCATATATTACCATCATATGTTATTGAATTGATAAAATGACTTGTTTTTTCGTCAGATCCAAACACTGCTATGTTATCATTTCAGAACAACTGAACGCAAAACCGTAGTTGGGCTACAATTACTATGTCCGTGTGTGTGTGCTAAGTAACTGAAGTTTTATTTAGAATTAGTTTTATAATTACTACACATGTTGATCCCCGTATCGCGCAAAATACCATAACATGTAGTTGGCAGACAAAAAAAAAAAAAAAAAAAAAAAAAAAAAAAAAAAAAAAAAAAAAAAAAAAAAAAAAAAAAAAAAATATATATATATATATATATATATATATATATATATATGTAAATATATACATAAAAAAGTATATGCTTATGTGAATAATTTGGTTCTTTTGAATCAAAGAATGTCTTCAGTTCTGAGGGTTTGAGTTCAAACATATGTGAAAATAATGCCTTTATTGTTTTATTTCAATATGTATAGGATAGAAAACAACAATAATAATGATGAAAATAATATAGGCAGCAAAACAAACTTCCTTTAATATTAAGACAATATATAAAAAAAAATGATATACAATAGGAAATTGCTAAAAAAAAAAAAAAGTAAATTGTCACAAGAGCAAGGCCGGTTAGTTTCTAACAACGCTGAAACTCCTAACGACGCCGAAATTTCTCGTATCAAAACTTTCCAAAA
>NW_023643143.1:25777-28277 GCF_015228065.2 Penaeus monodon | reverse complement strand
TTATATCTAAAGTCATTCATTGAAAAAAATATTTGCACAATATATGCACACAGTTTGAGGCGAGATGTAAGAATGGTAACCATAAAGAACTCATAAACTCCACTTTTATTTCTTACAGGATATTGATATGCTAGAAAAACAAAAATGGCAAAACATATCCTTTCCTGAGAAATTGTGAACAAATATCATTTACCTCATGACAGTTCATTATGATTTTATATCTGTAACCACTCTGCGATCGTCATCGATATAAATTACACCTTGTGTGTCTCCTATCAGAAATAAAATATTATTCGAATCGTATGGTTGTGATAGTTCAACTCCAAACCTGAAACTTCCAGAATTTTCAATGGCTACTGCATCCTGCAGTTTTTCAGGTTGCAAATCCATTACAGCAGTCATTTTACCATTTACAAAACCATCTCTATCGAGTGAATACCCCTTTTCTAAGCCTAATGCATTAAGTGAATGATAGTACAAGTTTGAGCACTGTGTTGGGAAATTCGTGCTTATATTGCACACAGAGTTTGCTCAGATGATTATTCCCGAAATGCAGACGATTCATTGGATAGTCTAAACGGAATAATTTTTCAGGAATGGTTTGAACCACACGGCATGTCAATAGCAAGATGTGTGTGGTGACTCGCCATGACGTAAGTCTTGTAGAGCTTTTTATTAAACACATAGCTGAGATCTACTAAGTGCTTCTCTTCTGAGTTTCTAGGCTTCAGTGTAGTAAGATGAAGTTTGCAGGTATCATTTTTCACCACCGGATTAAGTGCCGATGTTACTAGTGTTCTTTTGACAACAAGCTTGTCGGTAACATACTCAAGCTATATTTCTCATAGATACATTATCCAAGAAATACATATCCACCGTTGCTACATCCATCAATAATGGTGCCATAAAATTAAATCCATAAGCCTTTACCTCGTTCATTACACTTGTGAAATAACTGTCTACAAAGTTTTCGCGGTATGTTTCAAGATTCGGAATATTGCATATTTTCCCTAGAGTTTCTATCAGTGACATGATATGCCCGATACAAATCGCACGTAGAATGAGAAATTATATAGCGGATTTTGCTCTATTTGCTGACTGTTAAGGTACATAAATACAGACTTAATTAGCGAGTGCATTATGGAATTACATAATTCTGCATGATCGTCATTACCCAGCAGAGCGCCATCCTGTTTCCTCAGGCTTCCCTTAACCTCTAACACTAATCTTGATAGGTCTTCATAATAATTTTTGTCCCGCGGGCCACCAAAATTCGGCATAATTATCAGTAATTGACCCGTTTTATCCCAGCATTGAACAGTAATAGCAGATTCAACTATAAGCACCCTGTTTGCCCGCAGGAACATGTCTTCTTCTCCGAACGTCTTACACTATTATTGCCCACAGCAACAAGGAAAGATTATAACTAACTATGTCAGAAGAAAGACATCTGTTTTATAGCTCGAACCAACTTGGGCGAATCTTTGATCTCTTTACTCACTTTCGTTTTTCTGCGTGCTCCCCCTCCTCTTCCTCCTTTCATTACTCTGGTGCCTACCTGCTTGATAGCCTCCACGCCTCTTCTTTTCATAAAAGACTTTAGACTGGACTTTTCTTCTCTCAGATCGTCATAACACCTGAACTAAATCAAGGAGTGCAGGCTTACCAAGTTTAGATGCAAGAAAGAAAACAATCCCCCTCCACTTTGAAAATGATTGTAGGTATTGTATATACTAATTTCTCTTAAAGTCCCCCAGTTGAACAAGTTTAAGCATATTTTCGTAAATCAAGAAAAAGGGTAAACGGGTCAGACAAGTAGTAACCATAAGTGAAGCTATCTATGTGTAAAAAATAATATAAGTAAACTCAGAGTGGGCATGGCATGTACGTACATGCCATGCCCATCAGTTTGTTTATAGAGCGTGGGCGTATATCCTTTCGTAGTCGATCTGCCCAGCAAAAACATCAAGAATATTAACCTGCTACCTGGCAAATCGACAAAAAACAATATCTGAATATACATAAATGAAATTCATCCCGCCGTCTGTTCTCGCAAATCTCGTGCATATAATATCATTATATAAATATAATTTCTCATGAACAGACATAGATTAGAAAATCAAAGCAATAGACCTTGCTTCGTCAAGCCAAGCATGTGGGCCATGCGATGCAAAAAACGAATTCCCATATCAGGTTGGCAACTGATATATCTGCTCTCTCCCACCGTATGGAAAGGCCGTTTCTACTCAACAGCGATCGGCAAACCCAGTCAAGCAACCTTTCACTTTGGGAAGTATTTTTAACCGTCCTTACCGGATCTCCATTGTCTGACTTATGATATCATCATTACAAAATCTAACATTGCTTGCACACCTCTCATCTGTCCTAGCATGTTACGTGTTTGGGAATGTATTTAAATATGTCACATTTGAGAGCATGAGGATCTTTATCAATACTATAATGAATACAAATCTATTGAATTTGGCAAATAATGCCCGAT
>NW_023643143.1:15000-25677 GCF_015228065.2 Penaeus monodon | reverse complement strand
CACACAAATATATATATATATATATAATATATATATATATATAATTTTATTATATATATATATATTGCGCGCGCGCGTGCGTGTGTGTGTGTGTGTGAATAAAGGAGTCTAGACATATTGGTTGTCTACCTTACACCCTAAGCTCGCCACCTACCATACTCTTGTAGGGCCCATCATTCTGGCTCTTACATACATGTGTGTGTGTGTGTGTGTGTGTGTGTGTGTGTGTGTGTGTGTGTGTGTTTGTGTGTGTGTGTGTGTTTGTGCATGTGTCTATTTGTGTGTGTGTATATATATATATATATAATATATATATATATATATATATATATATATATAATATTATATATATATACATATAAGGACAATAATAATAATTGTTATGATAATGACAATAATAATAATGATAATAATATTAATAATGCTAATAATAATAATAATAATAATAATAATAATAATAATAATAATAATGATAATAATAATAAAAATAAATAATATAATGATATAATAATAATAATAATAATAATAATAACAATAATAATAATAATAATTAAAACAATGATAATATATATATATATATAAAATATTATAAATATATATAATATATAACACACACCACACACACACACACACCCACACACACACACACACACACACACACACACATACACACACACACACACACCCCACACACACACACACACACACACACACACACACACACACACACACACACACACACATATATATATATATAATATAGAAATATATATATAATATATATTTGTATATACATATATACATATAATATATATATATATATATATATTATATATATATATATATATATATATATATATGTATATATATATATTATATATATATATATAATATATTATTATGTATTATAATATTTTTAATAATAATAATAATAATTATTATATATATGAATTATATATATCTAAATATAAATCGCAGGATTCCTCATCAGACGAAGAATCATAGTCGCTTCCTCTGTCAGCCATGACCGTGACCGCTTTCTCTGTGATCAGCTGTGTATTGTAAAAAATAAGCCGGAGCTGTATACATGGTGTGACGTCATCGGCGTGTGGTGGCGCTGTAGGTCGTTTTTTTTTGCAGCAGACGATATTATGCCTGCTATTGAGATAAAAAAAAAGGCCTATAGTAATAAGGTAAGCCACCGTATTGGCACCAATTGACTATAATTGGTTTTTATGATATCAGGGCCTAGATTTATGCAAGTAGTGCACCAGAACCGGTCTTTTTCCTTTAAATGTTTTTTCTCTCTCGCTGGCTAAATGACATCTTCATAGAAGCTCTATATTTCTTTATCATTGTGGCTGCAGGTTGGAGCATAGACTTGAACAATCTTTAAGTTGTGCCTATTGTTTAGTTTTATTGTCACTGAAGCCATTCTTTCGCGTATACTATAGAATTCCACAATATTCTTTTCTAAAACGTTTGTGAACTAAGAAACCTATCCCAAACTCCTGTTTGCTACCCTGAGGTTTATCTCTCTAATAGAGCACGTGTCCATCTTCTGTTCTTCGCCTAATCTTCATAGAGTCCTACAACATCCCATTTAATGAAAGAGAGTTCCTCAAGTAATGCTAATGAGTCGGATTCAGTTCTCATTGTCCTTATATCATATGTCCTAATATCAACGTGGGGGGGGCCTGTTTTTAACCGGAGATTATAGCACCTGTGCTCCGGAGCGATCTTGATCGCCACCGTAACGAGGGGCTCCCTCACCTCCGGGGAATGAGGGCTGTTGCACTATTTGTGCAGTGATGGTTTTTGATTAAGAGGTAGACAGCCGAGTTACCCCCCACGTATTGGCTTAGGTGTATCTTGGTGGGAGGGGAGTAGTTTAGCCGGGATGCGACTGATAATCTCCTCCAGAAGGGTTGGCCCTGCCTAGTGTGGACTTAAAGCAGCAACGCACGGGCCTGCTCACTTCACCGATATAACTCCCGTAAGAATGAGCTTGAGTATCAGAAGTGCAAAATATGTGTGCTTGTAATTTATACACTGATTTCATTTATGCATATGTACACCTAGTGCAGACATAGTTTTTTCACCCGCAGCATCCTAAGTACTACGCATTTGTCATTTTCGTGCACATGCACATGCAAGTATACACTTGTACATATGCTCCTCTGCATTTGATATGCATGCATATCCTACATTATACACAACAAGATACCTGTACATGTATGCACATATTTAGAAATATGTACACATCGTATGCGCATACACATACATATGTGTATGTATGTATATATATATATGTATGTATGTATGTATGTATGTATGTATGTATGTATGTATGTATGTATGTGTGTGTGTGTGTGTGTGTGTGTGTGTGTAAATTGTTTAGCAATTTAAATCCTAAGTCAGATGTACTGAGGTATATTTATGAAAGATGGAATAATGAAATGCCACATTGATATCGATAAATAACAACCCTCCCTGACCAGTACTCGAACCTATGTCACTCCGGGTATGAAACCGGAGGTCAGTGCTAAACCAACCATGCCACACGACCCGCTAAGAGAAGCGGGGCAACTAGGATCTCATTAGCTCCATAGACATTACTATCTACTCATACTTGAGTAATGATAGCGAAGTTTCCATCTTTCATAAATATACCTCAGTACATCTGACTTTGATTTGAATTGCAAAATCAATTTCCACCGAGTGCCACGGGAGTGTGCGTGAAACTTCGCTATCATTACTCAAGGATGAGTAGATAGTTAGATCCTAGTTGCACACTCTTTTTAGGGGTATGTACATACATACATACACACACATACACACACACACACACACACACACACACACACACACACACACACACACACACACACACACACACCACACACCACACACCACACATTATATATATATATATATATATATATATATATATATATATATATATATATATATATATATATATACATGTATATATATGCACCTCTACATGTATACATATACATTTACATATGTATATATCTCTGAATACTAAGATGCATATACAGTAAGATAATATTTTATTTATTCATCATAAAGTTAATCCCTTGCTTCCATAATATCATCCCAGGGTATTAAGAGCTGTGCTTATATATTACTTATCTTTGTTATTGAATATATATATAATATATATATATAATACATTTTTTTTCTTTCTTTTTTTTTTTTCTTTTTTTTGCTAGAAAGATAAATAATCATACTGGTGGAAGTTATACATTTTCATTCAAATTTCGTACCTGATGATGTGTCAGACCCCTTATTTCATGATAAAATAAGCTTGTGGAGTGATAACGTTTGGCCCATATCTTACTTTGAGTGTAGAGGGAATGGGAACAGAATACTAGAGGTTAGATGAGCAGGGATCGAAAATTCCACTCGTCCGCACGTATTTACGAGTAGAATTTGGGCCGGACGAGTAGAAAAACACTGCTTGCTCGTCCGACAGGACGAGTGAAAAATCGTCGAAGCAGAAAGACTGCAGGAAACAACCAAAATTCATGTTGACATTAGCGAATGAAAACCCGGGAAAAAAGCAGGTGTTTTAGGGCTATGTATAAAACGCGCACTATGTAAAACGCTGACGGTTGCTTTCGACTCATGCCCACTTACCTGCATCAAGTTAAACATGCAAGTTGAGCTGCTCAATGCGATAATTCGTAATTTTCTTTTCTGCCAGCTGTTTTGTCGTTTTTTTAATGCTTTTTAAACAGATCGATAAAAAGATTGTAATATTAAAATAATATAAATTAAAACTCTTAACACACGGGGTTTTATCGAACGTAACCAGTTGTCGACTGCAACTGTCAAAATGGAGAAGGGTGCGATGTTTAAGTATTTGAAGGGGCCCCTTTTCCATGCAGGGTTATAACAGATGAGAAAAGGAAGCAGCAGAAGAAGAGTGGATGGATTTAAAGTTTTATATGACCAGACCTAACAAGAGCTTTAAAGATGTCAAGGAAGGGTATCAGAAATTACTGAATAGCCAGGACACCGAGCATCTTGGCAACATTAAACTATTGTGCAGCTAATGCTTACATTATCACCAAGCACAGCTGAATGTTTAACGAGGCTTTAGCAAACCTGATCAAAACTGACAAGAGAACCCGCCTGCAGTACAAATCATTATCATCACTAGTCAGAATCTGTTGTGATGGACCAGCTCTTCAAGACTTCCAGCCAAGACCAGCCATTCAGAAGTTGGTGGACATGCCCAAGGGCACAAGACACCTTGGAGGCATAAACCTTCCGGCCCAAGAAAGAAGAAGGTGGTTGTTAAGTTATCATCAGAGGAAGAGGACTAGTCTAGACCATGCAGACGGATGGCCAATTCCTTTTAAGTGTCTTTAACAAGTAACAAGTAAAGATAAATATTGTTTTATTGTGTCACTTTTATTATGTAAAATGCAAAAACAAACATCTTTTTCTAGTCAGAAAACTACAGTACAGTATTAATGTAAGTACCAGGCAATTTAGGGTTCAGCTTTATCTTGTAAACATGTATGGAATGCAGGACGAGTAGCACAACATGCAGGGACGAGTGGCTCTGAAAAAAATATCGATCCCTGATGAGGTGTAGGCATGTTAACTTAGGTCATGATTAGATAGTTATGAATGTCTTTGTGAGTCTCTGAAGTGGATTTGGATGGAAAGATCAGAGAAACAGAAGTTTACTTATAAGGGGGAGATGAGGAGATAGGCACTTTAGGGGCAGAGGAAGAGGTAGGTGGAGGAGAGGGTGTGGTAGCGAAGATGGGATGGAACGTTGAGATTGTCTGCTACCGGTAGAGAGAGGAGGGTGAAGTAGGTGTTGGGAAAGTGGTAGATATTGGGGTGTCTGGATTTAGAATGCGGGAGAATTTGATTGGGAGAGGAAGGGGTTAGTAGTGGAAGCGTAAGATTGAGGAGGAATTGATACGGGGGGGGGGGTAGAAACATCTTGGGAGGAAAGAGGGTCGGAGTGAAGGGCAGCCCTGGAGTAGGGAGTGTGAAGAAACTACTCGTCGACGTGATTCCTATATGGCCTCACATAAAATGAGGAAAAGTTTGAATCTGAGTGCTGCGCTTCACACTCAAACTTATATTTATCTATTTGTTGAAAAATTTCTGCTTCGTTATCATCTAAGGTCATTAGCAGCCATATACAAAATAGTATAGGGTGGGGCTTGAGGGAAGCCCCCAGGTAAAAGAGTTTTTTGTTTCAGTAGGTGATGCTTGTGGATTTCCTGAACGGTCAATGGTCAAAACAAATAATGTGGCCAGACCTTAAAGTCACGCAGCATTATGGCAAAGTATCGTGCAAAAGGGTAAACATAAGTTAACGATTAGGATAAGTGGACAGAAGGGATGAAGAAAAGAGGGAAAGGAAAGGAGGAAGAGTAAAGACCATGCAAAATAAGTTGAGGCGAGGACTGAGGACCAAGGTAGGGGTCATCCCCTACATTGGGCATCAGTCTCCGTCTCCCAAAACCCTCACGACAACAACGAGCAAGAATTGGGGGACTCAAACTTATAGGTAGGGTAGCCCTATAAATACATTAGGGAGCCGCTACAATTGACACACATGTATGACTGTGCAGAGCAGTTTGATTGATTATGACCAGATTAGGTACATAGAGGGCTGTGGAGCTGCAGTGTCTGGCAGGGTGGCCTATACGCCAATATAATATACTCATTTATTTATTGACCGTTTTCTGCTGCATTAACATTTAAGTTTTTTTTCCATAAGGCGATGTTTGTGATTTCCAGAATGGTTAATGGTCAAACAAAATAAAATAAACAAATAAATATGGTCAGAAAGGGAGGCATTCTCTTTCAGTATAAAATCGTACTGATACTGCATCATAGTCCATGAGGTAGGAGAGTAAGTCTTCTCTACAGTCTCCTTGTAGTAGACGGGGAAGTTTGTCGGGAAATGGAGACAGTTCCTGTGGAAAGGTTGAGGAAGGATGAGATTGGACAGGAATGGGTTTTGCCAGTGAAGTCAGTTGGGATTGTTAATGCTTGGGATTCTGATCATTATTTATGGAAATTTTTCTGCCGCATCAATATCTAAGGTCATTAGCGGTGTATAAGAAGTCCCCAGGAAAGAAGTACTTTGGTTCACAAAGCGATGTTTGTGGATTCACAGAATGTTAACGGTTAGAACAAAAAACGTACTAGACATCAAAGGTCATATAGCATTATGAAAGTATTATGACGAAGAGGGTAAAATGAGTTAACGCTTAGGATAAGTGGTCATTAGAGGGGAATGAAGAAAATGAAAGGCTAAGAGGGAGAAAAAAAAGACCATGTAGAATTAGTTGAGGCAAGGGCCGAGGTCCAAGGTAGGGTTAAGATGAATATGTAATTGAACAAGGCGGGACTGATCAGGGCTGCTGTGGAAGGAAACTTTGCCTACTTTTTTTTCTGGAGGCATTAGGGAAGAGGAGTGTTGTCAGAGTAAGGGGCTGTGGTGGGATTACGAAAAGTCTATCCCATTTCGTTGGGCTAAACAATATAAGATGTTTGTAGAAGGGGGGGGGGTAGTAGAAGGACGGGGACGTGTGGGAAGAGCGATTAGTGTTGAGTGAGATAATAATATGGAGGAGCGGACAACAAGGTTACAGAGTAGTAACAAGGGAGGATGGGGTAGCTGATGAAAGTGTGGGGTGGAGATGAAGTAGAAGGAAAGTATCCTGGAGACTGGTATTGCCTGGATGGATGATTTGGACTGGAATGATGTGGTAGGAGGCACTGAGGAGGGGGTATTAGTGGGAGTGTTCAAAGGCATGGTCAAAGGAAAGCCTGGATCGGGCAAGCCTCAATACCAAATCTTCATCACTGGCCATGGTAAGCCTCAAGAGAAAAGTACCCTTGAGGGTAAGGGAATACTAAGCCCTGCCTCAATCTTATCCTTTCAAATAGCTCACTTTTGGAGTGGATAGTGGAAGGGGTTGGAGAAGAGAAGTAAACTTAAAGGGAAAGGGTTAATGGCTAATGGTTACAAAGCAAAATATATGTTAGAAATCAAAGGTCATATAGTACTATAACAAGGTGTAATAGTGAAAAGAGTAAAGGGGGGGGGGGTAGTTGATTATACCAGCTACACTCAGAAGTCGTGTAGCAGTTCAGGAAGGTAGGGATTAAACGGCGAGTTGATCAAAGTCGTCAAAGGAGATGTGTGAGATTTTGCAAATATGTCTGTAGGGTAAGGGTAGGGATTAGCAAAGGCGAAAGGGATACAAAGATAATTAGATCACAGATTCAGTGAGAAAGGATGATGTAAGGTGAGGAGGAGGAGGGTTAGGTACCGGGGAAGTAGTGATTGTAGTGCCTGGAATAGTGGAGGAGATTGGGGTTCTGGGACTTCTAGAATGTACCAGGCATCAAAGGTTACACAGTACTGTGGTAAAGTATTGTGGCGAAGAGTAAATATGAGTTAAACTATTTGTATAAGTGGACAGAAGGGAATGAAGAGAAGGAAAAGGAAAGAGGAAAGAAAAGACCATGCAAAATTACTTGAGGCGAGGGCTGAGGTCCAAGGCAGGGCGATCCTACATTGGGATCAGTCTCTACCTCCTAAGCCCCCTCCCCCCCCCCCACACACAACAACAACAACGAGCAAGGATTAGGGATCTAAATCTGAGAGTTGCCACTTAAGACAAACTTGTAAGGCAGCCCCTGTAAAATACATTATGGGAGCCACCACAATTGGCACATGTGTGACTGCAGAGCAATTTGATCGATTATGACCAAGTTGGGTACAGAGGACATCTGGTTGTGGAACGGCAGTGTCTGGCAGGATGGCCTAGACGCCAATAATTGACATTGAGGTTGATTGGTCGAACAGGGAGGGATTCCCCCATGTAAACAAAGGGAGGTCATGTCTACGAAAACTAATATTGGCAATAGCTTCCGCTAACAAGCCGAATGGTGAAGAAAACGGCTATATGCAGATGGGATTCATCACAGAACGTAATCAAAGAGAGGTTGAACAACGACATTGCTAACATAGCCTCCAGTTCGCCCAACGGTATGTGGATGAGAAATAACAGGTGTAAAAGTCATATTTTTTCAAGTTGTTCATAGATTTAGTTCAAAATTTAATAAGACATGTTTATATATGATTGTCCCCTATACGTCATACTTTGTCCTGATTATCTATCATTATTTACTTTTCCAGATGTGACAGACGACATATCTATGAAACGGCGAGGAGTGGCCACGTGACCAGTAATAAGTGGATTTTCATGCATGGTGTTGGTGAACTCGCCGAAAAAGAAGGGAGATTCAGTTTAGAACAGATATTTTGAAATTAGAAGAAATATTCCATACATCAGCACGTTGCTTTCCTTGGCCCTTCCCCCAAACAATCATATTCGTGCAGGAAAACTGCCTAATATACACGTCAAGGGCAGTTACAAAGTGGATTGATAACCAAAACCACATGGAAGACCTTCCTTGTCCAAGCAAGAACATGTGACTCATCCCGATGAAAAATGTTTGGGCGAATACTGTCAGAATTAGGGAAACGGCTAATGAAAGCACACACAAACACCACACACACACACAAGCACGCACGCACACATACACACACATACACGCATACAGACATAATTACACATGCACTCACGTATATATGCACATACACACACTACACACCCATACACACATACACGTATTCACACGTACTCACATACACGTGCATACACATATATACACATATACACGCATACACTTACACACGCACGCGCGCGCGCGCACTCACTCATACACACAAGCATACACGCGCACACACACACATATACACGTACACAAACATATATACACATGCACTCACACACACACACACACACACACACACACACACACAACACACACACACACACACACACACCACACACACACACACACACACGTACTTACACAATATACACGCTTACACGTATATACACATAAATATACATATACATACACTTGTGGAAGATTAGGAACCTTCCACGAGTGTTAAAAATAGTTTGAAAACTTTGGAAGATCCCGAGAAATATGTGGATTTGAGAAAAAAAAGAAAATATTGTGCATATTACTTACGAAGTAAGAAGTAGAAGGATACATGAACAGATAAGATAATAACAAGGGATTATATATTAAAATATACATACAGTAAACAGAAAACAATTATAAACTAACCGTCCTCTCTGTGAGGGACTAAATTTTGGTTAGCAATATTGGTGGATTGATAATGGGAGGGGTAACTAATCGTCGTATAGATATGTTGCACACCCAAATCATGGAATCTTAAGTTAGCACGAAGAGCTATTGAAATGGCTAGGGTGACCATTAGCCTGTTAGATACTGTCATTATTCAGGAGGATGAATTAGCGAGAGCACTGGAGAGAATGGATGAAGCTATTGGGATCATAGATGTAGTGGCCACTGACTTGGGTCGGCGGTTGCAACTATATGAGAACTACCGGGCTATTCGCCGAGTAGAGGAAAACCAAAATTTAAATTTTTGGGGAGGGTTACGTTCGCCAAATTTTCTTGCCCTGAGCACTCAAAACTAAATACGTAACAAAGGAGGGGGCGCCCCTCATAAATCCTCCAAATGAAGAGAATTTATAGACATTACTTTTCTTCAAATGTAAAACTAATGCCTGGAAGTTCTTTAAGAAATTTGAGGGTATATTTGACCTTCCCTTTACCAGGCCACCAAATGGATGCTTTCCTGGTCCATGCTTTCTCCAGACCCATCTTGTACTTACGGCTTTTGTCCATGCCCAGATTTCTGCCGCTGTCCTTGTTTCAGAAGCCAGGGACCTGTTTGTGGGGAAGAGGGACCTTATTGACTGCAAAGCAATTCAGCCGGGATGG
Source organism: Penaeus monodon (assembly GCF_015228065.2). Classification (NCBI taxonomy): domain Eukaryota; kingdom Metazoa; phylum Arthropoda; class Malacostraca; order Decapoda; family Penaeidae; genus Penaeus; species Penaeus monodon. The sequence goes on along the minus strand of NW_023643143.1, from coordinate 15,768 downwards.
GTGTCTGTCCGGCCGATGCTGCCCTCCTGCGACGTGGACAGGTCACACAACCTGCATATCCGCAGCTTTTTCGACGAGGAGGAAGCAGAAAACTACTGCAGAGATGAGGTCCTAGACGACTCTTTTCCACCTGTTGTCATCGCTCAGGCGAAGAATGGATTATGTCGAAAAGAAAATGACCAATGCTGTGTGTATTGTGACTGAAGAAATAGTAGTAAAGTAAATGTTATCCTCTCCCCAAAGTGTCACAGAAGTATATGAAACTCAATTTTTTGGTATCGGTGTGACCTACATAGCTCACACAGGAGATGTAAGGCTCCTCCTGCCTCCCAATTGCCTACAGGTCACCTGTGGGCAAGGTGTAGTACCTGTAATAATAGTGGGGACGTGTAATCCCAGTGGCTGGCACCAATGTAATAATATGTGTGGGGTGCATGATCCCACAGGGTGCCACTAATGTAAAGATGGTGGGGACGTGTGGTGACGCGAGACGAGACGTGTCCCCACAGGGTGGTACTCTGTTCTCTGGCGGTTTGGTTCTTGAAGGTGTTGAGTTAAAGTTGTCGCGGGTTCACAACTTTATTTCTGCGAGAGTATGGTAGCAGGAGGCAGAAGCGTCCGACCTACCCGCTTGCTGGCAACGAGCGGTCTGTCTTAACTGCTCAAAAAATTTCTATGAAAAAACATCGTTTTGAAACATATCATAATGAAAAACATAAAAGAATTTGAATGAACAAAATTCCGATACATATGGTCACATGGTGTATC
>NW_023643143.1:0-7500 GCF_015228065.2 Penaeus monodon | reverse complement strand
CGTTTGGCAGTGACGGAAGACACTCGATCCACTGCCCTCTATTGGCGCCGGGAGCGGATAGTTTGATGGTTTGCCCGCTGAAACTGCTCGAACAAGGGCAGAGCCTTCGTGCCCGACGGACACTGCTCGACCGTGTGGACGTGGCTTTAATGGTTAATGGTTAATGGTTAAAAGCAAGATAAATGTGCTAGACATCTAAAGTCATGTAGCACTATAGTTAATGTTAGGGAAGGGTGGTTGAGTTAGTGACTAGTTGTCTAAGCTGGGCAAAGGAATTGGTGAGTGAAAGGGTTAGAGTCGGGTGTTGTAAGGAGTTAGATTAGATGGAGGATATGTATGCGTTTGAGGAAAGAGAATAGGTTGTTGAAACAGAAAGTGTGGGATTCTGTAAGGATGTCTGATAGGTTGGGAGGTCGGTGAAGGGAGGATAGGTGGGGGAAAGCAGAGGTAAGTATGGACGAGACATAAAAGTAATGTGGGGAAGAGACAAAATGATAATTGGGGATTGGTATTGGAGGATGTGTAAGAAAGGTCTCTTGAAGGCATACAATAGATGGGTTATAAGAGGAAAGGATATGACAAAGGTCAGGTCTGTGGGAGCGGAAACCGCGAATATTCCAATGAAGGAGAGTTATACTTTAGTGATGAGATGGGAGAGGTGTGGGAGGGGTATTAGGAGACAGAGGGTCTGTGGAAGGGGATACTTGTGACATAAGGGATTCACGTGTGTATCTAGGAGGGAATGGAAGGGATAGAGGGGATGGTGGGAGGGTTAATGTGGGCTGTGTTGGGAGGGGTTAGGAGGATAGGGTGTAGGGGGGATATCGTTAGGAGGAGGATGGATATCAGCAGTTACTTGCAGTGTGAAAGGAGCAGGAGTTGTAAGATTTGGGGGTTGAGTGTCAGTTTTCATTAAGTAATCTTGAATATTTCAATAGTTTCTTCTGAGGAGTTGGTGTGGGAGTTTTGGGGTTAAAGGATTTCTTGTGTGGGGGGGGGAGAGAGGATTGGTGTCTCAAGCATAGGGGCAAAGGAAGGTGGAGGTGATTGTGTGGTAGGGGAAGAGGGGGGGAACGTTTGTTGTCTGTCTGTACGGGTAGTGCGAGAGAGGGAGAGAGGAAGGTGTTGGGGTTGTAGTGGTGATTGGAGTATCTGTAGTAGAGATTGGAGTGTCTGGGGTTTAGGATGGCAAAAGAGTTTGACTGGGAAGGTAGGAGGTAGAAGAGGGGGAGTTAGATGTAAGGGGGGTGGGTTTAGGAGAATTGGTAGAATGAGCAGTATTACTGGAGTAAGGAGTAAGAGAAACCAGGTCGACGTGCTTCCTGTCTGGCTTCACGTAGTGTGAGTCCAAGTTTGAATCTGAGAGTTGCTACCTCAGACTCAATCTTGTAGGTGGGACAGCCCCTATAAAAATACATTATGGGGGCCGCCACAGTTGGCACATGTGCGTGATTGTGCAGAGCAGTTAGATCGGGTATGGCCAGGTTGGGCACATAGTGGGCATCTGGCTGTGGAACGGCAATGTTTGGCTGGGTGTCCTAGACGCCAAAAATTTTGGCACTGACGTGGAGGAGGTTGGTATGGACGAACAGGGAGGGATTTCTATGTAGACGTTTAAAGGGAAGGTCATGTCTACAGAAGTAATTTGGCTATGTTGGTTCTTTCGATGACCTCTGGGGGGAATGGAGTAGCATTGTACTGATGTTGCATCATAGTCTGAGACAGGCAAGTAGGTCTTCTTCACAGTCTGACCAATCTGTCAGACTGGGCAATTTGCTGGGGAGATTGAAACTGTTCCAGTGCAAGTTGAGAGGGTTGGATGGGGTTCTGCAAGGATGGGGTTACCATATAGGTCAGTTTTGTTAATGCTATAGCTTGATTTCGGATGTTACTGTGACAAGACGGGAGCGGTCGGGTCGGCTACGGAAAGGGACTTTACCTACTTGTTTTGGAGACATTGTTGGAAGAGAAGGGTGTTATCAGAGTTGGGAGTTGTGGGAGGGATCACGAAAAATCAGTCCCATTTGGCTGCGCTAAAGAGAGTATTCAAGATTGTTGTAGAGATAGGGGTAGAAGGCGGGGTGTGGACGAAGATGGAGTAGTGTTGAGGGAGGTAGTGTTATGGAGAGGTGGGCAACAAGGCTGTAAGGTATTAAGGGATGGGGTGGGTGATGGAGGTTGTGGGGATAGAGGTGTTGAAGTCGAGCATGCTGGAAGAGTGGAAATGTTCCTTAAGGGTTGATTGTTGGCTACTGTACTAGTAGGCATTGATGAGGGGGTAGTTATTGCAGTGTTTGGAGCCGTGGTCAAAGGAGAGCTGGGTCGGGATTGGGTGGGTTAACATCGTGGGGCTATTTTGCCCCTAATAGTGGGGATATGTTTATTACTGGCCATGGTAAGGCCTGGTTGTTTGGGATAAAAACAGTCCACCCCTCAGGGTCCCCTTGAGGGGTAAGGGCTAGGTAACAATCAGGGGAATACTGTGCCCATGGCTCCCTCAAGCCGTTTAGGACTGGCACAAAGTCAGCCTTTCAGCACGGCTCTCACCTTAGGTGGGTAGCAGGTGGTTTTGGTGAAGGACAAACGAAAAGTGGGAGAAAAAAAAAAGAAAAAAAGCCATGCAAATTTAGTAGAGGGCCGTGTCCCAAGGTTGGGGAGTTCCATCATTGGGTCCCAGTCTCACCTCTTGAGGTCCCCCCCCCCCACGACAACAATGGGCAAGGGATGGGGGCCGTTCTTAAAAGATTTAACCATTTGGAAAAAATTAAAATTGCTTGTGTACTTTTAAAGACCTCTATGGTTTTCGCTCACCATTCCTGAAAATAATGTATTAGTAATAGCCATCAGATGTACAAAAGTGGGACCCAGAAAGTGTTTGTGGCATACAGCTGAAGTCTAAAAAGCAGAATGGGCTTTATCGTATAACACCTTCCCCCCAAAAAAAAAAAAAGTTTGGGCATGTCATGTGTTTTAGTGGTGTTCCCTGTAGCCTCCGCCACAAGTGGGTATGTTAAAAAGGGTAACTGGAAACATAAGTTCCACCAGTTTTGATATATAAAAGGGGCCCATCTGGATATCGCGTTATGTATTTAACGATTTAAATTATAGGAACAAAGCAAGTTTATTGTGCTCAATGTTATGAATATTGATTTAGATATATTACATAGTGTTAAGTAACACTGTTAAAGCCAACTAAGCAAGTCGAGTTGTCAAGAGCTTTAAGACTTAAAAAAAAAAAGCTTAAATATTTGTAGCACTTATCAAATTTCATTTTTTTGATACTTGTAATTATGCATTATAATATTTGGGCAACACCCCAATCCTATTTTTCCTATTAGACTAGGGAGGATTAGAGAAAACAATCATTAGAACTCCAAAAAAAAAAATTATTTTAAAAATTGAGACACAATCGAAAGTCGGGCCCTGGCCCAAATTATCGGGTGTCTGTAATTTGGGAAAACCAGGATTTTTTTTTTTTATGTACCTGGAAAGGAATGCAAGATTAATAACTTGTCATCACATATGTATATAAATGTACCAATACAAGTTACCTACCAAGTTACCTACCAGGACACAAGTTTGCCGGTAGCACGCACAGGCTGAAGGCATTATCAGAGTTACTCTGTCCATGGTCCCCCACATTTGCCCACGCCAGGGGAAGTGATGTCCACATGTAGGCTTCAGGACATGGTAACGCATTTGCTTCAGTATACCTGCATGCATATAGCACTCAAAGTAGTTGCGCTTATCGAGGAGGTCTGGGTAACGTCCTTCCTGCTGGCATACGAACTGGTAAATGCAAGGTCTTCACAAGTGCCCGTCTTCTGGGTTGTACATCAGGTCAGTACTGCAGACAAAGGTTTTTCTGCAGCCATCCAGCCCGGGGCGAGATGCACGAATAGTATCACTGCAGTTCTTGGGTTAGCAAAGACCCCAGAAACAGTGCATGGGGGTAGGCCACCTACGTTCGACACTGCGCCGAAGCCTCATCGAACCCATGCCGTCCGGGCACTTGTAACTCTCTGGTAGAGATCCAATATTCTTGCAAGAGAAGAATCTCTGGGGATCATAGGGATCCACACGGAAATCATTACCCTTCGTACAGGTGCAGTCTGTAGGTTATCCGGGTAGCAGACAGCACCTCAAACTCGCTCTTCTCCGAACAGTAGTGGCTCTCGATGCAGTGACGAGTAAAGCTTGCCCTTTTACACATTGGACCATGGTTTTGCATTTGGGCGCACAAAAATTTATCAGGCTGGGACTCGCATAGATGCGAGAAGGGATGGTTATCTGCTGTAACACTACGTTCACTCCGCAAGCTTCTGTTTAGATAAAAGACAGGGCTTAGAAGACAATTGTAAAGCTTAATTAGGTCGTTTTGTCAATATTAGAGGAACACCAGGTTTACACGAAATTTATACTTAATCGTCTGCCATGACACTGGCGCCTGCCATAACCACTGGAAAGACTATAGTTAACGGTATGCCAAGCGCGGGCACTAATTTTAGTTGAAACTAGTATGCTCAACTATTCCCAAGACAGTTATAGTTACCTCTTAACTAGTGTTTTTTTTTATAATTTAAAAATAATGACTTCCCTTTACTACTTACAATATTGTATATTGGGGTTTGAAATTATATACTAAAAACTTTAAAAGATTAAAATCCTCAAAGCAACCCCAAATTTATTATGTTTAATACACTTCAAACGCTAATCAGAATAATATTCATGTTTAACCTTTACCAAATCTTAGGTTTTGCACTAAATATAAGCTTTATAGTAAGCTTACCAGGATAAACACGTTGAGTGACCTCATCTTCGATTGTTGTCTGCCTAACAGTCGCCCTGCTGACTTTTTATACGTTTTTTCTACAAGGAAGAGAGAAATAACAGAAAGCTCATGATAATTTTTACTGTTAATTTTTAAAATTCCACCGCCCGCCATCTAGTGAGGCTTTCTGGACGCAACCATAGAAACGCGAAATGCACATTTTTTGTTGTTGTTGTATGTTTCTAAATAGATATTATTAATGATGTAATATTATTTGTTGCTGTTATTTTTGTGACTATTATTATTATCATTATTATTTTTATTATTGTTGTTGTTGTTGTTTTTGTTGTTGTTTTTCATTATTATGGTTATTATTTTTTTTTTTAGAATTACTATTTTTTTATTATTTTGATTTATTTATTATTATATTATTTTTATTATTATTATATTATTATTATATTATTATTAATTTTATTATATTTTTTTTTTTTTGATCTGCTAATTAAAATCAAAAAACCGGGTCACTACCAGCGACCTAGCATGATTGAAGTTTGAGGCAATGGAACACCAACAAAAACAAGTTTCCCGAGTGCATAGCAAGCAGTACATTACCTCAATTAAACTCTTCTCTTGTCCATTTAAGTTTGTTTCTTTGATTGTTATACAAAAATGGTTGAACGCAGGGCAGGAGTGGCAGCTATCCGTCCTAGTGACCTGGCGGATTTTGACTATGGAAGAGGTAGACTCAGTTCTTGCCATGGGGGATGCGCCCTTGTTGTGACGTGTGACGGGCGACGCTTTTACCACCCCATCCTACTCTTACGTGAGAGGCAGGATGCATTTTAGCCCCACTGCCAAGAAGCTGGATATCCCGCATAGTCATTTGCATAGCCACATAACGATAAGGGTACTTTCGTGTATATCAAAATATACATACATACATACATACATACATACATACATACATACATACATACATACATATATACATACATACATACATATATACACATACACATACACACACACACACACACACACACACACACACACACAACACACACACACACACACACGCGCACACACACACACACACACACACAAAACACCACACACAACACACACACACACCACACACACACACACACACACACACACCACACACATAACCAAAAAATTATAGTTATGAAATATATTTATTTGAAACAGTCTACCCTAGAAAGTGTAAAGGAAATTTACAGAAAATACTCTACGGGAAAAATTTGACGGCTAATATAATAAACGACACAATAATATATGAACATCCTGGTCCACAGCTTCTGTGATCTTCCAGTGACGTCCTTCCCACAGCATCCTAAGTGATCGTTTCTGCAGCAGTGTCCTATTTCGTGCTGTTCGGTTATCGCCTTTCGACTGCTATATATATAGTCGGGGAACCAGCATCATCACCAGTCAAGAGCCAGATAGTAAAGAAAAAGAAAGGCAACAGATAAGAGGATGTTAAGTAGCATAGCAGTTATCATACAAGTCTGCAGTTTTTAATGTTTGTTTTACATTATTTTTGTCTTTTTTTCGTTTTGTGTTTTATTTCACAAAGATAAAGAAGAAATAGGAGAGGGAGACGTCAGTATTGATCCTCATGGACAAGGCCTGAACTACCAATCGTCTCTGATAGTTATGAGAGTAGATAAGGGAAACAACAACGGCAATCTGCAAGGATTTACTTGAACCAGTTGTCGGCACACAGAGAAGAAATAAATGTAAAATAAGAAATTGTACATCATGTACGAGTCACTTGTCATGATTGACAAAATCACGGGCTAAAGGGATACATCATATATCTTTAGCCTGTAACTACAACAGCAACAAATCCTATTAATGATAAGGTTTCAGTGTCTCTTGTTCTACGTGGATGAGTGAGTGAGTGAGTAAGTGTGTGTGTGTGAGCGACAGCGAGCGTGAATAAGAATGAAAGTGAGAGTGACCTCACACAGAAAAGGTATTACAAGCACGAAGATTAACGTTCAATATAACAAAACTGAGATAAATTATCAAGGCTAGCTATATAAAATTATTTCAACTACCACACACACCGACAGAATGTATGCATTAATGAATGGTGACGTGAAAAAATATTTGCAAGCTTTTTAGCAAGCGAACCTTCTCGGGGTCAGAAATTCTGAACTGCTAAGGTAGCTACGCAGGTCAGACTTCATCGACAGGGTGTTTCTATACCCAAAATACCATACATTGAAGCGAACCGAGCCATTAAAATCTATAAATAAACTGCTCTCTCTGTGTATCTGTGATGGGTGCTTGTGATATCCTACGGGTATCTAATTTATCACGAATCACACGATCCTTGGGATGCATCCAAATATAGAAGCGACTTCAATAGGGTGAGAAGAGTGTGATTAATAAGCGAATAATGATTCTACCTTAAACCCTAGTCCTACATTAATTAAATGACATAACTGCGAGTCACACTGACTCAGAAGTTGCCGATAGAACGTATAACTTCGGTTTTACCTGTACCTACTATCGAATGTCAGAGCGGAGATCTATTAGGCGATTTACGCAGCCTCGGTTATATCGGGCATCCCTGTGCACTATGATATGGGGGGAGATCCTACGTAACAAAATAAAAATTAATAAAATCGTGTTACAAGCTCGTTTTATGTATATGTTATGAATGTATATATATATATATTTTATATATATATATATAT
>NW_023643142.1:2500-5000 GCF_015228065.2 Penaeus monodon | reverse complement strand
GCGATCCCCTGACAGTAGCCAGAACTAATTTAGATCAGTTCACAGAACTCGGCACTCCGAATACCTGCAGTTTGGAGGATCCTCCAGCAAGGCGATCTCTTTGGCCCATTCCTTCATCTCTGTCAGTCACAAAGGGGTCAGAGTGCTGAAAAGGCCAGAAATCCTCAGTTTGGGGACTAACAAAGTCTGAAAGGAGGCTATTTGCTGTCATAGTTCCGAGCATCTTCACGTGGGTAGAGGACGTACACATAATAAAGACATGAAGCCAAATGTAAGTTACAGTCTCAATGCCATTATAGCTGAAAATGGCTATGGCTATTCCATATATATATTTTATATAAAATATATATTTTTTTTTATATATATTATATATATATATATATATATTTCCTTGCTTTAACGGTAGGTTCATGTCTGTGCCGCCGTGGTCACAGCATGATACTTAGTTTTTTCATGTTGTGATGCTCTTGGAGTGAGTACGTGGTAGGGTCCCCAGTTCCTTCCACGGAGAGTCCCGGTGTTACCTTTTTAGGTAATCATTCTCAGTATTTTATCCGGGCTTGGGACCAGCACTTGACTTGGCGGCTGGGCCACCCAGTGGCTAGGTAGGCATCGAGGTGAAGTCCCTTCCCCAAGGGGAACAACGCGCCGGCCGGGGACTCGAACCCTCGAACTCAGATTGCCTTTCGTGACAGTGTTGAGTCCGATACTCTAACCATTCGGCCACCGCGGCCTTGACGATCAGGGCTTTCCATGATTTTTTCTTGGAAATTTAGAGCGGTGGTTTGCTAGAGCGGTGGTTGCCATTGCCTTCCGCCCGTTTTTTTTTTTTTTTTTTTTTAATGGAGTCACCATCTCTATTTACCCGGCACTGAAATTGGGGTGCCCTTGGCCACCATGGCTAGGCAGGCAATCGAGGTGAAGTTCCTTTCCCAAGGGAAACAACGCGCCGGCGGTGACTCGAAAACCCCCGAATCAGATTTCCGTCGTGACAGCTTGCGTCCCATGCTCTAACCATTCGGCCACCCCGGCCCCATTATATATATATAATATATATATATATTATATATATATATATTTTATAATTATATATATATTATTATATATATTTATGTATGGATGTATGTATATAACATACATGTACATGTATGTATATACGTACATATATATGTAACTTATATAATATATATATATATATTATATATAAAAATATAATTTTATATATATATTATTATATAAAATATTATAATATATATAATTTTAATATATATATATATATATATATATATGTGCGTGTGTGTGTGTGTGTGTGTGTGTGTGTGTGTGTGTGTGTGTTTAGTGTGTGTATGCGAACATACACATAATTTTTGGTAACACATAAAATATTAAACAATATCAATGCTAAAGAAAATGAAAGCAGCAATAAAAATGGTAATAACAAAAAATGATAATAATAATAATGATGACAATGTTAATGATGATAACAGTAATAATGATGATTATAATATTAATGATAATAAAAATAAAAATATCATAATAATAAAAAATAATAATAATGAAAAAAATAAAAATTTAAATAATAATATAATAATAATATAAAAATAATAATAAAAATAATAATATTTATTATTTTATTATTTTTTATTATCTTTATCATTATATTATTTTTATTATTTTTTAAATTTTTTTATTTTTTTTTTTTTTTTTTTAGTAATAATAATGATAAATATAAGACTAATGTAAGGCCAAATAAAAATAATATAAGAAAAAAACTAATGGAAAAATTTGAAATTTATTTATAAAAATTCGATGGGGCCCCTGCGTATTTAAGGGGGGCGCAAAACGATGAATAAATTTTAATCTCATTACAGAAAAAAAGGGGAAAAAAAGATCCCCTATTGTTCAAATAATATTTTATAACGATAGGGTAAATAAAAACATAAAGATGGCGTATGGCAGTTTAAACAATATCAGTGAAGTGATGCTGATAATAAAGAAAATTTTTAATTTATCAGCAATGGTGATATGATGATACTATGTAAAGAAAATCACTACTTTTTTGTCTTTTAATCTTTTTACATTTAGCAAATCGAATCTTGCTAAATAATAATTTTTTATCATACAATAAAAACAAAACATTATAAAACCTATTCTCATTTTATAAATATATATTTTTCAAAATCATTTTCCTTTCCTATGACTTAATTATTATACCCACATTCCCCTTTTTTTGATTATTTACCAAAAAATAGTCCAAACACGTTCGTTTGGTATTGCAAATAAAGACAAATTTTTTAAAACTATCCCTACAAAACCGTTCATGTTGCCCCTGTGCTTTTTCACACGGTTGTCAAGGGGGCGTTTGCGGCCTGAGCCCCCCCCCCCCCTCCCGTCTCAGGGATCGCCGCAGGGGGGCCCGGGCCGGGCCCTGCCCTGCACGCGCGGCAAGGTCACACGTAAAGGGGTTTTTCTTTCCTTTCTCTCCACGGGTATTTTCAAC
>NW_023643141.1:0-9413 GCF_015228065.2 Penaeus monodon | reverse complement strand
GCTCCGGGGGGGCTGGTTTTGGGGGGGGAGGGGGCGATCTCGGGGAATGTTGAGCACGTTGGTATGTACGGCAGCCGCATCCGGTACCCTCAGGAGCCAGGATGGGTGTGTGCTTGGGTCCCCCCCTATGATCACTCGGTGGTGTGCGGAAGCACATCCCGGGCGATTCTAAGCTCTACAGTGGGCCCGCTGTACCGTTTACAATTTCAGGGGTCCCCGGCCATTTTGAATCTCACGGCAAGAGATTAAAAATCTTCTCCACGTCTTTGCATCGGCTATTGCGGGCAGGGAATTGTTGCCTTCACAGGGTCTCGGGCCTTTTTTTCCCATCGGAACTGCAGCGCGTAGAGTGATACCCAGAAGCGAACAGTTTCCGCTGTAAGTCTCCTGGGGGGCGAAGCGAGTAAGGCTACCGCGGGCCCCCGTCTGCGTAGGGGGCGAGGGGGCCCCTCAGCTGAGCGTTTATCTTAACGACCCTCGGGAAATACAACCTCTGCAAACCCTTGTTACGAAAAGGCTCCGCGCCACAAGGGCTTGAAAAAGGGATTTGGCCATAGCCTTGCTTCACACAATAAAATTTGGGAATCCAACATGGCGTCAAGGGGGCCGGTTACAGGCCCTCCAGGTGCGTATCTGGGGCAATTTTACCCAGCAAAAAAGGCGGGATTAACCCACTCTCGCCCCAAAACCCGACCGGCCCGGTCCCGCTGCTCTCCATAAATTGATCTTGGCGTGGCGCTTTTCATTATTTAGATACAAACTCGAAAAATGGCACGTCCCAAAGCAGACTGCACGTAAGTTCCCGGAGGCGGCCCCCCGCAACGTTGGCCCCAAAGCAACGTAATTTCCCCGTACGGGGTGTCAAGAACCCCATCGTTACGGGCCGGGAAACCGTTGCCCTCCGTGAGACCCGTCGTTACCAGAAGACACTGGCTCCTCATCCCAAGCTCCCTTCCAGCTCTCGTTCGCGAGATTGCCCGGGACTTCAAGACTGACCCCCTTCCATCCTCTGCTGTCAGGCCCAGGAACTTCCGAGTTTACCTGGTGGGCCTTTTTTGAGGACCCCAACCTTGCGTTTCCACCCAAGAGAGTCCAATCTCCCCAAGGACATCCAACTTGTCGCCGTATCCGCGGAGGCGCCCCCTAATTTTTGATTGCTACCTGAAACACAAAACTTTTATCCTCGGCCCCTTTTTCAGGCCAAAAATTAATTCTCAGAGAGATGAAATACGAAAAAGTCAATAAAAGGGTTTACATTAACAGACGGCAAGAATAATAATAGTGATAAGCATATTAAACAAGGGCTATAAAATGTTGATAAGCACTATCATCAAATGTCACACTGCTAGCACACCCACAGCCCTCTTTCATAAAATAAATACATACTACATATATATTTTTTATAATATACACATCACACTCTCTGCTCTCATTTTTATAATTCAAAAATGGTGTTGTATATGTATATATATATATATATATTGTATATAAATACTATATATATACTCTCTCTCATTGTATATATATATATATATATATTTATATATATTATATTATAATCCCCAACACACACACACACAAAATATATTAAATATTATATATAATATATAAAAAATATTGTATATTAATACTGTATTTATACACACCATACATTTTCCTCTCTCCAATATATACATACATACTTTTCTACTATCATATATATACAAATACATGTAACATATATAACATAATATAAAAATTTATATACACACACATACACACTCTCTCTCATATATATATAATATTTTATATTGCGTATATATTATATATACTACTACATACATAATATTTTATATTATATATTATAAAATATATATATAATATTTATTAAATACGTATATATATATACACACACAACACTCCCTCTCTATCATATAATATATTATATATATTATATATAATATATTATAAAATGTATACAATATATACACAAAAACTGTATAATATTTTTTGTATAATATACCCATAAACACCTCTCCTCATTTAAATTCCTATTGTGTATATATATTTATATGACACCCCACACACACAAAACACACACATATAAAATATAATATATATAATTGTATAAAATATTGAATAAATTACATACCACACCCTTTTTCTCTCTCTCTCTCATTATCGTAAATTATATTGCTTATATTGTTATTATTTATTGTTTGAAAAACTGTATATATACACACTCTCTCTCTATTGTTTATATTAATATTTTGTGTGGTGTGTATACTTTTTTTTACACACACTCCCCCTCTCTCATTATATGTTTTTTATATTGTTATATATATATTTTAATATAATATATATATAAATATGTAATTATATCATCACACACACACATACACTCCCTCATTCCTTTCTTAATATATATCATATATATCCTATACACCACACAATATATTATTATATATATATATATATATATATTGCAATAAAACCCACACAACACAACTTATCTTAGGCTCACTTTGAGTGACGAATAAAAATCCCATGATCCAAGGTCTTCTACTGAAAAATAAAAAAATTACCGGAGTAGGAGGAGTATTTTGTAGTAGAATTTAGTGGGCCCTAGTGAACTACTATCCTGATTTGCACATTCCTTGAATAGGGGGAAATGTGTTTTTCTTTCTAATACCATTGATTGGTGTGTCTTTTTCTTATTGAGACTATGATTATCACAATGTTGGAAAGAAAATTAATTTATAGGACAATAGGTTAGGTAAAAATATGTTTTCCCAAAATGTTGATAATAAAAACATGTAGGCATAATTGTATAGTATCGGATTATCACAATGTTGGTAATAAAAAATAATTTAAGGAAAACAGTTTGGTATGGTATAAAAGGAGTAAAATTAATTAACAATTTTTGGAAATAAAAACATATTTAGAACAAAAATGGTAGTGGTGGCAGCATATAGTAGTAGTAGTGTATAGTAGTTTCAGTAGTAAGTATAATACACTATATAGTCTAGTACTAGCGGGAAAGGTAGTGGTGGCAATTTGGGGTTACTAACGTCATTGTATTCGCTTTATACGATCTGTGGCCCCTAAGGACCGAGTTTTTCTAGGAGGAAGTAAATCATAAACCTAGAGTTACTTGGAAAAAGTGTATTGGTGAGGGCCTTAGTTCCCTCACAAAACGGCGGCTTACCCTTTTTGGGGGCAGAACAACCGAAGCGGTCAAAATCCCCCGCTGGTGGGTGGAACGCTTGTTGTAGTGGAAAGGGGGGAAGCCTCAGCTGCAATGCTTAAAAAATGTCTTTCACGAAAGATTTTTCATGATAGACAGGGCCTTGGAGGAATACCGTGTCGGGGTGGCCTGCTTGAGCACCTTGTAATGTAGATGCTGTAGCTCCCCTTTCCCTCCTGCGCTTCTTTTTTTATCACCCTTGGTGTGATTTTGGGGCCCTTTCCCCGGCCTTTTTGGCAGCCTTTTTCCGGAATTTTTGGGTGGCATGATGTAAACGACTTAGGGCACAAAGAAGAACCCCTTGCTTGCTTCTTGCTTGTTTAATTTCAAATTTCTGGCTTCCCCCGGGCCTTTCCTTAGGGCCCCGGCCCTGTGTCAGCTTTTTATGGCTTCTCATTTTTTGGGCTCACTCGGTGTTACCGTGGGGGGGGATTGCCGCGGGCGCTCCTGTACCGTGTGAAGCTCTCGAAAAATCTCTTTACCACACGAGGTGTGTTCTGTGGGGTTTGTCTTAGGGAATTGGGGTGTGCACGCAATTCTCCAAGTAGTTTCGTGGCGTTTGGCTCGCCGCAATGCATCAACACCTCTCTTTATGTTCTATTGTTTGTAGATTGCCCTGCACATGGTAAAATAGGCGCTTCTGTCCCGAAAGCTTTGGTACCTTGTGTTTATTTCAGAGAGTCCAGTGGTTCATAGCCTGTGGGCCCGAGTACCCCTGGCCGAGGGGAATTCTCGTTTCCTCTTGTGAACGCAGGAGGAAGGGTTTGGCCCTCACCGTACCTTCTCCTAAGTAAACTTTGGCTTGATTTTTTATCATGGATTTTTGGGGGATACCCCGGCCCTTTCGGTAATTGTCGCAATCATTGCCTCTGATCCCTATATGGCTGGGAACCCCGTTTATGATAATTCTTCTACCCGAAGCACCTTTGTGTTATTGTGCCGATGGTTTTCAGGAGGAATTTTTCAGTGGGGAGCGCTGCTGAAAAAACAGTCACGGCCCCTTTGGGGGTCTGTGTGTAGACCACGGACCTTTTTTCCCCGGACCGTTTTCTCAGTGCTCCCCTGATAGCAACTACCCCCCCGCCTGTACGAGGGGGCGTTTTTTGTTTCCCCCAGGTATTGTGGCTCCCTTGCTGCAAAGCCGGCCCTGCAGGTGGGGCAGGGATCGACCCATCCGTCTGTGTAAATGTCGGTCCCCGGGGGGGTAGGTTTTCAAGCCCTCGGGGGTTTTGCCTTTAGGGTAGGCGTGAATATTCATTCTTTTTGCTTTCCAGTCTCATGACCGAGAAACCCTTTGAGGTTTGTGCCCCCGGGGGAGCTTTGACAAAATCAGGGTTGGGGGGGCCATGCCCCTTGGGCCCGTATGGGGTTTTTGAGCTGATGGGTTTACACCCCGGGCTTTTTGAGACAGCCAGGAGTTGTTTTCAAACAGCTCGTTACTTTTTCTAGGCGTCGCTATTTTTTGTCTTAGGCTTTGTTCCTGGGGCCCGGTGACCTTTGATAAGAATTGGGCTGCCGTTGACAAATTTGTGAGGCCAAGGGGAAAAGGTTTGCTCCACTAGGGGTTTAGGGCCCTTTGCCCCCCTTGGGGGGACCCAGAAAGACCCTGGCGGCTTCGTTTTGGACGTCTCCAACGGTCTTTTTATTTTCTCTTGATGCCAATCAAGGGGGAGGGAGGCATAGTCTCAATGGGCCTGAAGCTTCGTAAATGATCTTTGTAAATCTGTGTCTGGCCCCTATGCGTCTTTCCCCTCATTACTCTAAAACGTCTTGCCTTTGTTTGGTCAAGCAGGGACGGCCTCCGGGAAGGAGAGGGTCCGGTCTATCCTTTCCCCCAAGGGAAGGTATTCCCAAACCCCCCCAGGTCCTTCCCCGGTTTTCAGACTTTTGCCTTTAATCTCTGTCTCAAAGCCTGCCTTGGATTTGCGCAGAGATTTTAGTCCTGCCCGCAACACTCCTGGATACCAAGTCCCCGACAACGCTGGCTTTGTTTAGGGGTGTGGTTCCAGTGGAGATTGATAGCAAGTCGTCTCATAGGGGATGATCTTGCACCCCACTGGGGGGTTTTTTTGTGAGATCAGGGGCATTAGTGTGTTAAAAAGGCTGGACTGAGACCCCACCCCGGGCGTTCCTTTTCTAGGGGCATTGCTGTGATAGGTGACCTTGGGAATTTTACTCTGGGTTTCTATTTGTAAATAGTCACCTATCCAACCAAGACTTACCCTGATTCCTTTTTGGGTCAGGGGTTCCTGAATGGCAAGGGACTTCCAAATTTGAAAACCTTCTCCAGGCAAGGAATACTGCACAGAGGCCCGGGGTTTTTTGTGCCAAGAGCGTGGCTATCTGTCGCTGTGCTCATCCCGGGAAACCCGTGGAGGGGTTTGTGTGGGGGTCCCCCTTTTTCCCTTTGGGGCCGGTTCAGTACCATCCTCTCGGCAGTCTTCCAAAAAGCTGAGGGGAGAGATGGGGCGGTACTTCCCCCGGGTCCTTTTGGGTTTTGGGGGGGAAAAATATGGTACCCCCTTCCCTCTGGGGGAATGGGGAAATTTTCCCGGACCTGTTGATGAGTTGCGGAATGCAAGCTCCCACCAGCCCAGGCGGGGGAGATGGGGTACGAGATCCCGTCATCGCCCGGGGCTGAGTTTGCGACTGGCTTTGTGTGCACCTTTGTTCCCTCAGGAAAAAAATAACGTCTGGTTTTTCGGGTTCGGTGCCCTTTCTTGATGTGAGCAAGTCTGTCGGTTTTAGGGTTCTTGTCTTCCCCCTTTCGGGGGGGGAGACTGTCGCTGCTCGTTCTCGCAAAAAACTCTTCGCCGTTGTTGGCCTCTGCCTGGGGGGGCGTGGTGCGTGCATCTCGGGGGTGAGCGGTGTGCTCGCTTTACCCGTTTCCCTAGCTCTGAGAGGGGGGTACGGGATCGAAAGACTCCACCATTCCGCCACTTTTTTCCCGCCTACTCTGCTGGCTTTCCTTGCATCCCTCACCCCCCCTTAGGAGGGTGGTTTTTCGGGGTTCTTTGCCCTTGGAAAAGTTTTCGGGACATGTTTACCTGTGGGTTTCCTCCCTAAACTCGTCATTTAAGTACCCGGGGTCCTTTTGACTCCGGACCCAGGCCGGTTTTTTGGTTATGGTCTGGGCGGGCCTCACAAGGGATTTACAAGTCTGGCTTGTACCACTTCCACATTTTCCCCCCTGTGTGGGGTTTATTCTTTTCAGAACGGGCCAAGGGCTCTGGGAAAGCCTCCAGTTGGCCTTTTCTGTTTTCCATTTGGATTCGGTCGTGGTATTTCGGTGGGCCCCTATCCAGAGGTTGTTATAGTGCCATAATTCACTGTGACGGGCTCATCGACACCCACCAATCCTCTCCACCAAAATCGCAAATCCCCGGTGAGTCAGGACCCCCCCTCTACATCGTTGGCTCCTGGGTTGAGGGGAAACGTTCGGGGGAAAGTCTCGGCACTTGGCTATGTACGGCCAGCCCCTCCGGTACCCTGAGGGGGCCAGGGTGGGGGGGTGTGCATTGATCTCCCCCTATATCACTCGGGGCGTGTGCGCGGAAGCACTACCTGGCTGAGTCTAATACTACAGTGTGGCCTGCTGTTTCACTTGTCAATTTCAGGGTCCCCCCCGGGCCCTTGAATCTCGACGGGAAGAGTTCAACTCTTCTCCCGGCGGGGCATCGGGGTATTTCGGGGCAGGGGTTGTTGCCTTCACCCGGGTCTCAGGGCCCCTTTTTTCCCTCGGAACGTGGGGACGCTAGACGTATACCTGAAAGCGAACAGTTTCCCCTGAAATGTCTCCTGGTGGGCGAAGCGGTAAGGCTACCCCGGGGCCCCCCTCTGCGTAGGGGAGGCGGGCCCACTCGCTGAGCGCTTTTCTTAACTGACCGCCCTTTCAAAACAAACCCCTGCAAGCCCCTTTTTTCGAAAAGGGTCACGGCACAAAAGGCTTGCAAGGATTTGGGCCCTACCATTGCTTCACCAATCAACTTGGAACCAACATGGCGTCAAGGGGCCCCGGGTTTCAGGACCCACAGGTGCCGTATCTCCGCAATATTTTCCCAGCAGAAAAAAGGGGGGATTAAACCCCACTTCTCGCGCCACCCGATCGGGGCCGGTCCCCTCGCTCTCCCATAAATTTTACGTCTTTAGCGTGAGCGCTTTCATATCTTTTAGATACAAACCCCAAAATGGCACGTCCAAGACTGCACGAAGTCTCCGGAGGCAAGGCCCCCCCCAAGCATTGGCCACCAAGGGGCACGTAATCTGCCCCTGCTACCCGGAGGTGTCAAAAGCCCCATCGTTACAGGCCTGGAACCGTTCCCTCCTGAGATCCCGTTACCAAAAGAGCACTGACCCTCATCCGCAGCTGCCCTTCCAGCGTCCGTTTGCGAGATTGCCCAGGTTCAAGATGACCCCCTTCCGTCCCCTGCTTCAGGCTCGCAGGGAAACTCCGAGGGTTACCTGGTCGGCCTCTTTGAGGACACCAACCCGTCGCTATCCACGCCCGAGGTCACAAACATGCCCAAGGCATCAACTTGCCTTTGCCGTATCCGCGGGGACGCGCCTAAAGGGTTTTTATTTATACCTGCAACCAAAACTATTTCCTCGGGCCCCTTTTTAGGGGCCCAAAAATTAAATTTTCAAGAATAAATACAGACAATTTATATCAAATGGGGTACATTACACGACGGCAAGAATAATAATAGTGATAAACATATGTAAAAAAACGGGTATATAAAGTTTATAAGCACATATACATAAAAAAGTACCCACTCTACCACACCATACACACCTCTCTTTCATATAATAATATACTACATACATATATATATTGTATTATATACACATACACTATCTCTTGTTCTCATTGTATATATTCATAATGTGTGTGGTATATGTTTATATAATTATATTTTATATAAATACTATAATTACTCTCTCCATTGTATATATAATATTATATAAAATATATAATATATATATATATATATAAATACCCCACACCACACAACATATATATATTATATTATATTATATATTATATATAATTATTGTAAAATTTAAAACTGTATATATTACACACCATACACTTCCTCTTCTCATATAAAATAATACATACATACTATCTATCTAATATATACATATAACTGTATCATATATTACTATATATAACTATTATATACACACACATAAAACTCTCTCTCATTTATATATAATATATATTATAGCTATTATAATTACATACTAAATACCTTTTTAATATTATTATTAATTTTATATATTATATAATTGTATATAAATATGTATATATATATACACAACATACACTCCCTCTCTATCATATAATATAATATTTTATTATATTATATATAATATAATGTATACCTTATATACACATTTACATTATACAATTTTATTGATATAATTCACACATATCCCAAATCTCTCTCTTTGTATATATATCCCATTGTTATATATTGTTTAGACACACACACACAACACACACCACTATATTATATATATATATATATTGTATATAAATACTGTTATATTATACATACATACAACACACTTTTCCTCTCCCCCTCTCATTTAACGTATTTATATTTTCGTATATATGTAATATATGTATTATTTTTTGAAAATACTGTATAATAAACACTCTCTCTCTCTTGTAATTATTATTAAATTTTTGTGTGTTGTGTTACTGTATATATTTACACACACCTCTCTTCTCTCATTTATGTAATTATATTGTATATTAAATTTTATATATATTATTAAAAAAATTTAAAATAACTACACACACACACATACACTCTCTCATTCCATTAAAAAAAAATATATACAAAAACCTAACCACACACAATAATTAATATATATAATTAAAATAATATTGCAATCGACCCACTAACACTAAAAATTATCTTATGGGTCCTTTGGTGACAGAATAAACAAAGCCATGATCCAAAGGCATTACTGAATAAATAAATAAAAATCCGGATAGGAGGGTTGTTTTAGTAGAATATATAGGCCCTATGAACACTATCCTGATTTGCCATTCCTTGAATAGGGGGGGAAAGTGTTTTTCTTCTAAACCATTGATAGGGTAGGCTTTTTCTTATTAATATGATTATCACATGTTGGTAAGAATAAATTTAAATTTTGGGCTAATGGGGGGGGGTAT
>NW_023643140.1:0-5000 GCF_015228065.2 Penaeus monodon | reverse complement strand
CAGGAGGCCCCTGAGGTACGGAGTTATGGCCCACCGGCGTGTGGACATGCTCTGGCTTCGTACCAACTCCTGCCCCCTAGCCACCCTGGGGTAATGGGGCGGCTCGGGGGAGGTGGGCCTTGCCAGTCCTCCTCCCCCCAGAATGACCCTCTGGCAACGTCCAAAGTAAATGGAAATGCTGGGGGGAGGGGTGCTGTCCCTCCCACCAAGCAAGTAAGGTGGGCTGTGGGTCCGCTGGGAGGGCAAATGTCGGGGTGCAGGATTGGAACGAGAGTTACTTGTCCCGCCTGCGCCCGGCAGGCGCCAACCCACCATGAAGCTTGTGGGGGAAAGCCCTCGGGAACCCCACAGGTGGATAGGCGGTCCCACAGCCTGCCGACCCCCTTTAAGTCTTGCGTCGTTCCATGGTGCGTAGGGCTCGGACACTGCTGAGAAGGGACAAGGAACAGTCTATCAGGAATCTTGCTGAGGAGGTTGAAGGCCATTTCTTGGTAAATAACCTTCGCCCTGCCTACCAAGCCCTGAGAAAACTGAACCCTAAGCCCTCCTCACAGATGACTGCAGTCCGATCAGCGGATGGATGGATCATCTCAGATCATGTTGGGGTTCGTGAACGTTTGGCTGAGTATTTTGAACAGTTGTACCAGGTGGACCTCCAACAGTAGCTTGGATGCAAGCGATGTCGCAGTGCCTGTGCCGGACCCACCCATCAGCGAGGAACCTCCTACCCTAACAGAGGTTAGGCTGGGGATTTCCAAGCTGAAGAGTGGGAAAGCTGCAGGCATATGTGATATCCCTGCTGAACTGCTAAAGGCTGGGGGTGAACCTATGGCTCGGGGCCTGCATACAGTCCTGACTGCCATTTGGCAGTCTGGTACCATTCCCCCTGACCTGCTGAGGGGCATGGTCATCCCTCTCTGGAAGGGGAAAGGGGATCGATGGGACTGTAGCAACTACCGTGGCATTACACTGCTCAGCATACCAGGCAAGGTTCTCGCCCACATTCTTCTGAAACGGATCCGCAACCACCTACTGAGGCACCAGAGACCGGAGCAGTCTGGATTTACTCCTGTGAAGTCCACAATAGACCGTATACTAGTGCTTCGAGTAATTGTGGAACGCCGTCGTGAGTTTGGTCATGGGTTGCTTGCACCCTACATCGACCTCAAGAAGGCGTTTGACTCGGTGCATCGGGAATCGCTATGGGAGATCCTGAGGCTCAGGGGAATTCCGACACAGATTTTTGGCCTGATAGCAAGCCCCTCTGTGGTGGGGTATGTCGAACTTCTTCCCTGTTAATTCAGGGGTGAGGCAAGGCTGGTCCTTGCACCCACACTTTTCAACACTTGTATGGGACTGGATAATGGGCAGAGCTATAGCCAAAAGTCAATGCGGAGCAACACTAGGCAATATAAGCTGGACCTTGACTTTGCGACGATGTTGCTCCGCATTGACTTTGGCTAGTAGCTCTGCCCATTATCCAGTCCATACAAGTGTTGAAAAGTGTGGGTGCAAGGGACACAGCCTTGCCTCACCCCTGAATTAACAGGGAAGAAGTTCGACATACCCCCACCACAGAGGGGCTTGCTATCAGGCCAATAATCTGTGTCGGAATTCCCCTGAGCCTCAGGATCTCCCATAGCGATTCCCGATGCACCGAGTCAAACGCCTTCTTGAGGTCGATGTAGGCTGCAAGCAACCACGACCAAACTCACGACGGCGTTCCACAATTACTCGAAGCACTAGTATACGGTCTATTGTGGACTTCACAGGAGTAAATCCAGACTGCTCCGGTCTCTGGTGCCTCAGTAGGTGGTTGCGGATCCGTTTCAGAAGAATGTGGGCGAGAACCTTGCCTGGTATGCTAAGCAGTGTAATGCCACGGTAGTTGCTACAGTCCCATCGATCCCCTTTCCCCTTCCAGAGAGGGATGACCATGCCCCTCAGCAGGTCAGGGGGAATGGTACCAGACTGCCAAATGGCAGTCAGGACTGTATGCAGGCCCCGAGCCATAGGTTCACCCAGCTTTAGCAGTTCAGCAGGGATATCACATATGCCTGCAGCTTTCCCACTCTTCAGCTTGGAAATCCCCAGCCTAACCTCTGTTAGGGTAGGAGGTTCCTGGCTGATGGGTGGGTTCGGCACAGGCACTGCGACATCGCTTGCATCCAAGCTACTGTTGGAGGGTCCACCTGGTACAACTGTTCAAAATACTCAGCCAAACGTTCACGAACCCCAACATGATCTGAGATGATCCATCCATCCGCTGATCGGACTGCAGTCATCTGTGAGGAGGGCTTAGGTTCAGTTTTCTCAGGGCTTGGTAGGCAGGGCGAAGGTTATTTACCAAGAAATGGCCTTCAACCTCCTCAGCAAGATTCCTGATAGACTGTTCCTTGTCCCTTCTCAGCAGTGTCCGAGCCCTACGCACCATGGAACGACGCAAGACTTAAAGGGGGTCGGCAGGCTGTGGGACCGCCTATCCACCTGTGGGGTTCCCGAGGCTTTCCCCACAAGCTTCATGGTGGGTTGGCGCCTGCCGGGTGCAGGCGGGACAAGTAACTCTCGTTCCAATCCTGCACCCCGACATTTGCCCTCCCAGCGGGACCCACAGCCCACCTTACTTGCTTGGTGGGAGGGACAGCACCCCTCCCCCCAGCATTTCCATTTACTTTGGACGTTGCCAGAGGGTCATTCTGGGGGGAGGAGGACTGGCAAGGCCCACCTCCCCCGAGCCGCCCCATTACCCAGGGTGGCTAGGGGCAGGAGTTGGTACGAAGCCAGAGCATGTCCACACGCCGGTGGGCCATAACTCCTTACCTCAGGGGCCTCCTGCTGCTCCGAGATCCCCCACAGATTTAGCCTGGGACCGCAAGGTACTCAGTTACCCATGGGTGGCCACGAGGAGGCATTGCAGAAGTCATATCTATGTATGTGTATATATACATAATATAAATGTATATATATACATAAATATATATATATATATATATATATATATATATATATATATATATATGTGTGTGTGGGGTTTGTGTGTGTGTGTGTGTGTTTGTGTGTGTGTGTGTGTGTGTGTGCGTGCACATATATGTTTGTGTGTGTGTGCGTGTATGTATGTATGTGTGTGAAATGTGTGTGTGTGTGTGTGTGTGTGTGTGTGCGTGCGCTCATGTGTGCGTGCACATATATCTTGTGTGTGTGTGTGCATATAAATGTGTATACATATATATGTATATATATAAATATAAATACATTTGTATACATATATATACACATATATGTATATGCACACACACACACACACACCCCACACACACCACACACACACACACACACACACACACACACATTCACTGAGCGAGATTCTTGAACCAGATTTGCCTTCTTCCTCTTACTCCGGGCGTTGTGGGTGTCAGCCTCCTCGCATCCTCGACGCCCGAGTGCACCGCCGAGAGATGGGGGGCAGGAGATCGAATGTTCCCACTCGAAAGAGGTCATCTCATCTCTCCGTAAGACGCTGCTGGGTCGTCTGCGCGGAAGTGAGTGGCGGCCGAGGATACGCTGAGCTTCCTTCATGAAACGCGACTTTCTATTCAGGATTCGAGGATGCGTCTGGTCGTGCCGCAGTCAGGGTTTGTGTACAGCGTCCTGAGAAATTTATCGTGGGCCTAACGTTCAGCTGCTAACTAAATATCATGTAAATATCGTGTAAATATCATATAAATGTAAATTCTTAACATTTTTGTTCTTATTACTGTTCTCTGACTGTAACACTTACTGGTTGAATATACTCACCATTCTCATACCATTCATTTCTGAATATATAGCTACAGATGAGATTGAGATCTTTATTTCACTCTTAGAACAATACTAAGTAATTAGATACACAAGCTCTGATTTCTTGAAGTCAATCCGTCCATGTTCCTTTTTTATTTATAGCATGTATGTGTAGAACACTCAACTAATGACTTAGTGTTCGTACAAAAATCACCAAAACACTTGTCAATCAATTGATGTACATAGATACATGGAAGTGACACAGAGATGCGTTGTTACTAAAAGTCTGCAGATTGGGTATGTAAGACTATATCGTTTGCTGGTTTACTGTAGAAAAAGATTAAGTTCTCATTTTTTTTCTACGAAAACAGGGGTGTGATGGCGTAGTTCCCAAATGTAAGCAAAGGTTACACGTTGCTTGGCATTTATGCTGTAGTACTAGTACATATTGCAGAATTCCAAAGCAAATGATTAAGCTTACTAAATAACTACAAAAAGCAGAATCCATGTCACGTATTGCATCGCTAATAAATTTAAGAAAAAACTTTTAAAGACATCTCCAGAACTGTGGGCCATGTCCACCAATTACATTCTATGAGAATACTAAAAAAGAAATTTTATCATCACGACCCAGTTTGATTTTGCACACTACTTTCACGGATATTTTCATTCTCCCGTAATTTTCTCTCAACCTGATATCAGTTTGTGTGTGTGTGTATGTGTGTGTGTGTGTGTGTGTGTGTGTGTGTGTGTGTGTTTGTGTGTGTGTGTGTTTGTGTGTTTGTGTGTGTTGTGTGTGTGTTTTGTGTGTGTCTGTGTGTCTATATGTATATATATATATTATATATATTATCTATATATATATATATATATATATATAATATATATATATATATATATATATATATATATATATATATATATATATGTGTGTGTGTGTGTGTGTGTGTGTGTGTGTGTGTGTGGTGTGTGTGTGTGTGTGTGCGTGTTTGTGTGTGTGTGTGTATGTGTGTGTGTGTACTATATATATATATATATATATATATATATATATCTAATATCTATATATATATATATATATATATATATATATATATATGTACACACACACACAAACACACACACACACACAAACACGCACACACACCACACACACACACACCACACACACACCACACACACACACGCACCACCACACACACACACACACTACATAACAAGAA
>NW_023643139.1:5000-9414 GCF_015228065.2 Penaeus monodon | reverse complement strand
ACCAAACATGAATAATTATCATACTACGATTTTCTTCTCTCTCTTCTTTCAATTCCCTTGTCGTTATTTTTCAACAATATATTGCAGATTCATAGAACTATTTCCTCTCTCTCTAACAATCAAATTTATGAAACAGAGAGTTGCATGAGTTGGCGTTTTCTCCAGCCTGACTTATTTCTTCAAGTGAATTCATGTGTCCCATGTATGATCAGATTTATTCGCTTCTTGACTCGTGTGATGTCTGCAGAGAAAACCTATCATAAACTGGGAACACCTGAGATAAGTTTACGTCATTTACAGGAAGAAAAAAGAAAATTGTCTGTTTCTTTTTTTCTTTCTTCTTCTCTTCTCTTCGTCTTCTTTCTCTTCTTCTTCTTCTTTTTTTTCTTCTTCTTCTTCTTCTTCTTCTTCTTCTGCCTATTCTTTTTCTTCTTCTTCTTCTCTCCTATTCTTTTCTTCTTCGTCTTCTCTTTCTTGTTCTTCTTCTCTTCTTCTTCTTCTTCCTATTCTCTTCTTTCTTTCTCTTCTCTTCTCTTCTCTTCTCTTCTCTTCTCTTCTCTTCTCTTCTCTTCTCTTCTCTTCTCTTCTTCTTCTCTTCTTCTTCTTCTTCTTCTTCTTCTTCCTCTTATCCTTCATCCTCCTCCTCCTCCTCCTACTTATCCTTGATATTCTTGTTCTCATCTCTGAATGAATAAAGAGTCACTCTGGTGTAAAAAAAAATTGGAGTACTTTTACTAATCATGAAAAGAAAACAAGATCATTATTTTATAAGTATATATATATATATATTATACTATAATATTATATATAATATATATATAATATATATGATTATGTATGTATGTATGTATATATAGGTAAAATAATAGCAATAATAAATAAATAAAATAAAAAAAATAAAAAGTAAAAAAAAATTTATAAATAAGTAAACGAATGAATAAAAAGAGCTGAGAAATCATTCACATCAAAACATAACTTTTTTTCCTTACATAGTTTTGTTTGTCTATTTGTATCTCTTTCGCTCCAGGGCTATGAAAGGCCCATCGGAGGATAAACGAGATTGAAATATGGCTTACGAGTTGAATAGACTTTTTTTTTTTTACTCGTGCACGAAAGCATTCTCTAGTATGCTTTTGGGACCGGAAAAGGGGAAAAAAATCATTAAAACCCTAAAGGGAAGAGGTTATGGATAAAGTTTGTGTTCGTTTTCTAAATTAAGGGAAAAAACGGTTTATAACGAAACAGTTTTTTTTTTTTTTATAACTAAACCCCTTCTTCCGCACGTGTGGATTGCGTTAATTCGTTAAATGTATCTTATTTTTTAATCTAGATTTATGCATATTTATTCATGTATCTGCTGTCTATCTATCTGTCTATTTGGTCCCTTCCTCTGCCTGGTCTATGTTCAAGCTTCTACGACTACGCAATCAATATTGATAATATTTTGATTAATTTATAACGACTCGCACAAACATGAATTACTATGAAAAAGAGGATAAACCCAAATTGTACAATTATTAACACTGCAATAAAAAACTCACTTCTAAAGCAAGATCCGAATCAGAGTCATTTATAATAATACGTTTTCCCACCAGAGACACCTATTTTTATTTGCTCTTATCCAAAGGGTTGTAGTTTATGGGCGAGCTCTGTGACACAACAGTTTTGTCTCCTGACGACCCCTGCTGTCAGGACCGTGAAACTTGACTCTCCAAACGTGACGCTGTTTGCTCGTGACAGGGAGTGAAAAAAAAATGAAGAGACGGAGGAGGGTGGATAGTAGTAAAAAATATTATTATCAACTGAGAAGGAAAAAAAAGTGGATTTAGAAAGAGAGAGGAAAATTAAATGGAGTTCGTTATAAATAGCCATTTGCTTTTATTCTCCTGCTTTCTTTTATGTACCATTGGAATCGGCATTTGCAAAGTTATCACTTCTTTACGTGCTTATATGCACCTGATACATTACAACGTACTAACAACACTGCAGATTAGCTACCACAACGTTTCAGCCTCAGATCGCAAACAGCTGTATCATACACGTGCATGCTGGTGAGACAATAACCTTAATCAATGATGCAAGCAGTGAAAAAGACAGTCAGTAGCCTAAACAACAGATAGACTTTACGACGAGAGAGACGGAGTATGAGCAGCAAAACACGAGAACGAAAGGGGAGATAGACACATATGGGTTGTGTGAGATGGAGAAAGGGCGAGAGAGAGGGATGTAGGAGGAAGGAAAGGGAGGGATGGAGAAGGTCAGGGTTGGGGGAAGAAGGTGTATGGGGAGGGGTGAATGGTAGTAAGGGGAAGGGTTAGTAAGGAAATGGGGAAGGGTAAATGGAGGTAAGGGAGAGATGTATGAGGGTAAGGGAAGAGGTGAATGGGGATAGAGGGAAGGATGAAATGGGTAATGCAAAGGATGAGAAGGGTCAATGGAGGAGTGAATGAGAACAGGAGCGAATGGAGGTAAGGGAAGAGATGAATAAGGGGAGAGGTGAATAAGGGGTAAAGGGAGAAGTGAAGGGTAAGGTAAAAGGCAATCGAAAAAACAGAAAGGAACCCACATATCATTACCAGATACCCAGACTCGTATACCACAGATATCAAAACCATAATCCCCTCTGTATCATATTCCAAAACGAACAAGCGAAAAGAACAGTAAGAGAAAAAAAATATATATCAAATGAAAGGCTTGGCATGCGCGTGACATTTGCAAAAGCTCTTCCCCGCCTCCGTTTGCTCACGAACAGAAAGCCAAGTCAGAGGTCACACTGATTTGCCTTATGGTTGGTGGTAACATTTTTATTCTGTATTAGTATTGGATCAAATTATACTTTTCTGAGCATTTCGTTCGACTGACAGCGATTATATACATGTATCAGTGCATTGTGTGTTTGTACATATTTACTTACATCTATACATATGTAGACAGATAGATAGGTAGATACAGATATATAGATAGACAGATATAGATAGAGAGATAAATAGACAGACAGATGAATAGATATATTAAGATATAGATTGATAAATCGATAGAAACAGTTATATCCATACCTATACTTGTACATATATGCATATATATATATATATATATATATATATATATATATATATATATATATATATATATATATATTATATATATATATATATATATATTCTAACTTAACACGGCAGCTTCAGAGCCCATTTTCTCTGTCTTCGAGCAAGAAATCATATCGCCTCAAGGTCCCTCATTTCAGAACAAAGGAAAACACTGATTAATCCTTTTCATGGAAATCGGGTTTTTCTTTCCTTCCCTTCCTCTCATGGTGTCTGTAAAGAAACGGCCATGAGTTCCGAACGCCCAAAATTCCTTTAGACAAGTGACGTGAAGTGAAGCACGATGTATTTGACATGTCTAAAAGGGCTTTCTGTTGCTTTTTTTTCTTTCTTTCTTTCTCTTTGTTCTTTTCTTTTAGCGTGTTTTTTTTTAGATTTTCGTGTTTCCTTTTTTTCTTTTTTTTTCTCCTTTCTTTTCTTCTTCTTCTTCTTCTTCTTCATTTTGCTTTTCGTTTTCTTTTACTTTTACTTTTCTTCTTCTCCTTCGGCTTACTATTATTAACATTTCTATTATCATTATAATAATTATTATTATTATTACTGTTATCCTCCTTTTTCTTCCTCTTCTTTTTTTCCTCTTCTTCTTCGTTTTCCTCTTCTTCCTCTTCCTATTTTATCTCATATATTTTCTTTTCTAGAATTTTTTTACCAAAAAACATTGAAAAAGAAATTTTTTCTCAATAAAAGGATGAAATTATTGAGTCTGATACATCTTTTTTCTCTATTATTATTCTCTTTCTTTTTCTTTTTCTTTATTCTTTATTCTTATTTTTTTCTTTTTTCTTTTTCATCTTTCTTTTTCTTTTCTTTCCTTTCCTTTCTTTTCTTTTCATTTTCTTTTTCATTTCATTTGTTTATTTTTATTTTTGTTTTTTTTTTTTTCACTTATATATTATTTTTTATCGTTATCTTTATCTTTATTTTTTTCTTTTTTTTCTTTTTTATTCTTTTTGCCTTTTCCTTCTTTTGTTTTTATTTTTCTCCTTTTCTTTTTCCGTTTCCTTCTCCTTCCTTCTCATCTCTCTCTTCATTTTTTTTTCATTTTCTTTTTTTTTTTATTTTTATTACTTTTCTTTTCTTTTCTTTTCTTTTCTTTTCTTTTCTTTTTTTTCATTTTATTTTTTATTATTATTATTTTCATCTTTGTCTTTGTCTTTATTTTTTATCTACATCTTCAGCATTATCTGTATTTTTATCTTTGCCTTTATCTTTATCTTTCTCCTTTTTTCTCTTATTTCTCTCTCTCTCTCCTCTGTCTCTCTCTCTCTCTTTCTCTTTCTCTTTCTCTTTCTCTTTCTCTTTCTCTTTAT
>NW_023643138.1:0-5000 GCF_015228065.2 Penaeus monodon | reverse complement strand
ATTTATTATATATATAATATATCATATTTTGGATATATAATATATTTTGGTTTTTGGTATATTATTTTTTAATTATGTTAATATATAATTAATTAATAATAATGATTTATTAATATAAAGAATTAAACCCATATTTTTATTTTAATATAAATTATATATAATATATTAATATCATATATATATATAAATGTTAAATTATATATTAATATTATATACGAATATATTATATATATAGATATATATATATATTATATATATATATTATATTTATTTTATTATATATATAAAATTTTGTGTTTATTATACTTATATAAAATATATTTATATATATATATATTAATATATATATATATATTATTTATATGATTCTATATATATATATGCATTATATAGATATTATATTTTATATAATATTTATATATAGAATTATTATTATATTACTATATTTTAACCAAATTTATATATAAATTATAAATATATCTATATATATATATAAAACCTATAATATATAGATATATATGAATTTAATATATAGATTATATAATATATATATTATATATATATATATAAGATATAAATTATATATTATATTATATTTTATATCATTTTTTTTTCATTATATTATTTAATTGTTTTTATTATTATATATATAATTTTTTTTAAATTATTATTTATGATATATATAATTTCTATATTTTATTATATAATATATTATATATATATATATTATATTATATATAATATATATATATAATTATAATATATATATACACACTTATTCTATATATATGCTATATATAACCTCTATTTATATATATATAAAATTTTTATTTTATAATAATTAATTAATTTTAATACATATAATTATTATTATTTATTTTTTTTATTATTTATTATTTTTTTTTTTTTTTTTTTTTTAAAAAAAAATTTTTTTTATTATTTTTTATTATTATTTTTATTATTTTTATTTTATTATCATTATTATTATATTATTATTAATTATTATATTATTTTTCCCCCTTTATATTTTTTATTATTATTATTACTATGTTTAGGTTATTATTATTATACTACACTATTCCATTATTTTGTTTTTATTATTATATTATTTTTTATCATTTTTTTAAATTTATTTTTTATTATTATTTTTTATTTATTTTAATTTTATTTAATATTATTTTTCATTATTATATAATAATAAAAAATGAAATGGGAATGATAAAATGTTATAAAATAAAAATGAAAAAATATTTTATAAATAATAAAATAAACACAATAAATTTAATAATAAAATAATAATAATATTATTAATTTTAAAATTTAATAATAAAAAAATTTAATAATTATATATTATTATAATATTATATGAGTTAATAATTAATTTTTAAATATATTAATAATAATAATTTTTAAAAATAATATTATCTAAATTAAAAATTGTTTTTTTGGTTTTTGGTGTTTATTATTATGTAATTATTATAATTATTATTATTATTATATTTTAATAAATATGATATTATAAAAATAAAAATATGAAGTAAAATAAATATAATATATTAATAAAATTTAATTTATTATAAATTAAATTTTATTACAATTTTAATTAAATTATATTTTATTTTAAAAATTTATTATTCTTAATTTTTATTTATTTTTTTTATTTTTTAAATTATTGTTTTTATTATTTTATTTTTTTAAATATATTATTATTAATATGATAATGAAAAATTTAATAATAAATGATATTAATAATAAAAATTGAAATTAAAACTAATAATAATAATTATAATATTAATTATTATATTATTAGTATATATATTTAAAAATTATTATTAATTATTATTTAAAATTATTATATATAAAGTTATAGAGATTATGTGATAAAATGATATGAACTAATGATAAAATAAAAATTTATATGATACCAAATATAATAATAATAATAATAATAATAATAATGATAATATAATAATATAATATTATTAATAAAAATATAGTTAATTAAAAAATTATGTTTAAATTATCAAAATGATGATATTTTTAAAATATATAAATATTATAATGATACTAATATAATAAATGATGATTATGAAGATAAAATAATGGTTATGTTTATAATAAAACAAAAAAAAAAAAAAAAAGAAAAAAAAAAAAAAAAAAAAAAAAAAAAATGGAAAAAAACAAAAAAAAAAATAATATAATAATAATAAAAGAAGAGATTAAGAAGGAAAACAAATGGGGCAACAAGGATAATTTATAAAAAAAAACTTTGCAACCAAAACTTTTAGAAAATTTTTTTTTTTTTTTCCCCTTTTCTTTATTAGGAGAAGAATTTTATTTGTTTATTTTTAATTTTTTTTCACTTTTTTTAAATTTTTTTTCCTATTCTTTAATTATTTATTTTGTTTGGGTTTTTTTCCCTTTTTCCCCTTCTTCCTTCTTTTTTTCTTTTTCTTTTCGTTTCTTTTTTCCTTCATTTTTTTTTTTCCCCCCTTTTTTCCTTCTTTTTTTTTTTCCTCTTTTTTTTTTTTTTTTTTTTTTTTTTTTTTTTTTTTTAAATTTTAAAAAAAAAAATTTTTTTTTTTTTTTTTCTTTTTTTTTTTTTTTTTTTTTTTTTTTTTTTTTTTTTTTTTTTTCTTTTAAATTTTCCCCCCCCCCCCCCCCCAAAAAACCCCCCCCCCCCCCCAAAAACCCCCCCCCCCCCCCCCCCCTTTTTTTTAAATTGGTAAAAAAAACTCCCCCCCCCCCCCTTTCCCCCTTTTTAAATTTTTCTTTCCTCCTTTCCCCCCCTTTTTTCTTTTTTTTTTTTTTCCCCTTTCCTCTTTTAACCCCCTCTTTTCCCCTCTCTCCCCCTCCCCTTTTCCTTCCCTTTCCTTCTTCTCCTCTCCCCTTCTTTCTTCCCTTCTCCCCCTTTCCCCCCCCCGCCCACTTCCCCCCCTCCCCTCCTTTCCCCTCCCCTCCCCTTTCCCTTTCTTTTTTCTTTTTTCTTCTTCTTTTTTCCTCTTTCCCCCCTTTTCCCCCTTTCCTCCCCCTTCCCCCCTTCCCCCCTCCTCTCCTCCCCCTCCCTCCTTTTCCTCCCCTCCTTTCCCCCCCTCCTCTCCTCCTCCCCCCCTCCTCCTCCCTCTTCCCCTCCCCCTCCTCCCCCCCCTCCTCCTCCTCCCTCCTCCTCCTCCCCCTTCCTCCTCCCCTCCCCTCCCCTCCCCTCCCCTCTCCTTTCTTCTCCCCCTCCTCCTCCCCCTCCCCCTCCTCCCTCTCCTCCTCCTCCTCCTCCCCTCCCCCCCCCTCCCCTCTCCCCCTCCTGTTTCCCTTTTCCCCCCTCCTTCCCCGCTCCTCCTTCCTCCCCTCCCCCTCCTCCCTCCTCCCCCCCCTCCTCCCCCTCCTCCCCCTCCTCCCCCCCCCCCTTCTCCTCCTCCGCTCTTCCTTTCCCTCTTTTTTTTCTTTCCCCCAAACTGTATTTAAACGCGGCGTTGGGTTCTCCGTGGCGCCTTGTTCCGGTAATGCAGCCCCCCCCGGGTTACTCGCTCGCCACTTGCCCCCCGGGCGGGAAGCGCTCTTGTTATGTGCATTAAGGACGTTTCATATTTCTTTATTGTGTAAATGGGGGTAATAGCAGCCAGGAAAAGCTCTTCAAGCCAGCCAAATGGGGGGGAAAATTTCCCCCAAAAAATTTTTACTCTTTTGCTCAGACTACCCGGGGGTCGTTCCGGGGGGGTCGAGGCGCCCCCCCTACGCCCTTATTCCCCAACCGTAGAGACGCCTTTCGCGAGCCCGTCCCTCCCAGGGTTACCCCGTCGCACCATACTCGGGTTTCTCGAAAGGGTCCTGCCAAAACCCGGGAAAAATGGGAAAACAAAACAAAAAAAACCCCTCCTTGTCCTTACAAGAAGAAAAACTGTAAGTTTATTCCCCGCTCTCCACCACTCCATTAAGCTTATCCCCCCCACATGTGCAATGTTTAGCAGCCATCCCCACACCACGAAAAAAAAATCATAAGCGGTTTGGGGGTGGCAGACGGGGGTAAAGGGGACAAGGGGAAAAGGGGGAAGGAAGGGGAAAGGGGAAGGGGAAAAAGAGGTAAGAAGAAGGGAGGTGGGGAGGAAAGGGTGGGAGGGGGTAAGGGTGCGATTGTCCCCCGAGTTAAATCGGAGATTCAGCGGGAGGAGATTTGAGGGCAAAACTTTTTTGTTTTTTTCTTTCTTTCTTCTTTCTTTCTTTCTTTTTTTGTTTGTCTTTCCCTTTCCCCTTTTTTGTCTGTGAAGTTTTTTACCCATTTATGTTAGTAAAGGGAAAAAAATGTGTTTTTTATTTGTTTTTTTCAGACAATACGCATTATTGTCAAAATTTTATTCCCTTGCCCAAAATCACCACATTTTTTAAATATCTATCATTATCTTTTTTATATAAAAAAAGGGGTTTTTTTATTTTTTCGCCACATTTATCTCAAGCAATAAACAATAGTTTTACACCAAAAAAAGCACGAACATGTTGTAAGATCTATCAAAGTAAGGAATATCAAGATAAGGCAACATAACATTTTGTATTAATGTAACAACGCTTTTTTCTCGCTATCGAGCCATCTTATCACTCTTATATTTGTTTGATGACATCATCATACATAAATGGCGATGAATAATGGTAATGTAATGATTATTTTGACAATAAAAGATAATGATAATAAAAATAATAAAATAATAATTTAATTAAAAATAACAATTAAAAAAATAATAGTTAAAGATAATGATAATAATATAGTAGAAGATATTATAATGTGTATTAACATTTATCATCATCACATAATCACCATCATCTCACATCTCATCTTTCACCATCACATCATAAAAAAATACATCATATATAATAAACAATATAAAAGTAAT
Organism: Penaeus monodon; assembly: GCF_015228065.2. Taxonomy (NCBI): domain Eukaryota; kingdom Metazoa; phylum Arthropoda; class Malacostraca; order Decapoda; family Penaeidae; genus Penaeus; species Penaeus monodon. Next base: position 123 of record NW_023643138.1, on the reverse strand, counting down.
AAAAATAAAAAAAAAATGATAATGTGTAAAATAAAAATGTAATAATAAAATGATAATAATAAAAGATAATAATAAATAAATAAAAAAATAATAATTAAAAATAAAAGTAATAAAAATAAAAAT
>NW_023643137.1:0-9415 GCF_015228065.2 Penaeus monodon | reverse complement strand
TTTTTGTGTGTGTGTGTGTTTTTTTGGGGTGGGTGTGTATGTGTGTTTTGTGTGGTGTGTGTGTGTGTGTTTGTGTGTGTTTGTGTGTGTGTGTGTTCATTTTTTTTTTCAATTATATATTTGTACTCATAATATATATATTACCTTTTTATAAATGATCAGACATGTCTATTACAAATTTCGAAACATGTATGCTTAACACTTTTGCAGAATGAAAATATAGAAAACAATTTATATTTTATTCATTCCATATCTATTTATTCATGTATCTGCCATTATTCATAAACCCAGTTTATCTTATCTCTCTCTCTCTTTTTATACACCCCACAAAACACACACACATCATCATCATTATGATGAGGGTCATGGCGAGTCTCCAGGCAGGTCTTCGGCCCATCTTTAACTCCTCGCAACATGACTGGTCGAGTGTCCAACCCAATGACCTCCTAAGACGTCCCACAGCATCCCCCACCCAAAATTGTCTCGCAAAGAGATAACCTGTGGGCAGGGTCATCCATGGGGAAAAACAAGCTATAACCTGAGTTGGCGGTCTCAAATTTAAATGCAAGTAACAGTTCCCATGCCAGTCTCAGGGTGTAGCCGTTGGGGGGGACATGGTCTCCAACTGTACTCCATGATCCGGCGGAAGGACTTGTTCAATAGGCATCAAGAAAAAGACTCCAGGCACTAGATAGCGTCTAGGTTTTGCTTCCATAAAGAAAAAACGGGCAGTATCATGGCCTTGAAGACACGTAGTTTGGTACTTTGCATGGGTTTCCCGGGACATCTCCAAATTCTCTTGTTGATCGAATTCATGGCTTCTGCTGCTAGGCCAATCTTTTCTACTGAATTTTGGTCTGAACAACCCAGAGACATGGATTACCTACCAAGGTATGCAAAGCTCTCTGTGACTTCGAGCGTCCCACCGCAAGCATGAATCGACTGAACAGGTTCCCCTAACAGGTCCCGAATCTTGGTCTTGGTCCAGGAGACCTCTGGGCCCCAAAGGGGCTTCGCCTCATTGCTATATGGATCAAGCTCTGCCCCCAGTGATTACAGGGACTCAGATGGATAGCAACATCATTGGCAAAGCTAAGGTCTGAGACCTTTTATTGCCTAGTGTTGCTCCACATGACTTTGGCTAGTAGCTCTGTCCATGCAGGTGTTGATAGTGTTGGTTCAAGGACACAGCCTTGCCTCACCCTGAGTTAACAGGGAAGAATTTGACAGGCCCAGTACGCTTTACAGCACTTTTTGTACCAGTATATAAGCTTGCTATTAGGCCAATAATCCGTTGTCAGAATTCCCCCAGTCGGATCTCCCATAGCGATTCTCGATACACTGATTCAAATGCGTTCTTGAGGTCGATATAGGGTGTGAGCAGCCTACGACCGAACTCACGACGGTGTTTCCCAAAAAGACTCGAAGTGCTAAGATATGGTTTATCATGGGACTTGCCAGGAGTTAATCTAGACTGCTCCGGTCTCTGATGCCTCAAATAGGTGGATGCGGATCCGTTTCAGAAGAATGTGGTCGAGAACCTTGCCTGGTATACTGAGCAGTGTGATGCCAAGATAGTTGTTACAGTCCCAACGATCCCCTTTCCCCTTCCGAAGAGGGATGACCATGCCCCTCAACAGGTCAGGGGGAAGTGACTGCCAGATGGCAGTCAAGCCTGTATGCAAGCCCTGTACCATAGGTTGACTCCCTGCCTTTAGCAGTTCAGCAGGGATATTGTAGTGAATGCAACCTTACAGTAAGTGGCGAAGTGCCCCTGAGGGAGTCAACTATCGCAATGCTTGTATTCGTTAATGGGGCTTTTCGTGTCGGAGCGGGCCGAGCGGTAAGAACTCTCCGAAGGCACTGTGAGCCAGGGATAAATTGGCAACTAAAATCAAAATAAAAGTTTAGGACTAATACAAAGTGAAAGAACTAAAATAAAATAAAACTGACTTATTAAAAGAAATAATAATTCTACATACAACATTAAAACACTGAGGGTTTTCAAACAATAGGCTGCCCCGTTTTCCTTTACAGTTCCCTCATTTTCTGTGATTCCATGTTGAGTCTGTGTACGTTGTGACACCTGCGAGAGTGAAATAAAACCAAAAATGAAAAAAGGAGCCTAGGCACAACTCCTTAATGAAAAAAGTAACACAAAAGAACTAGAACATTTACTAGTATATATCGGCCTTAGGAATATATAATAGTTTTACATCTGTAATATTAATATTCCTAATAACAAAAAAACACAACACTTATCTTTACAATCAGTCACATTGGTGTTCCACAGCGAGCCGAATACACAAATTTGCCACTATAAATAATAAAAGGGATGCCTTCGTCTCCCTGCTTAATATGTCAAGTCAATGCCCCGTTGCAGTCTTCCGTCCTTAGATCTCTGGCTTAGAGGAGCATTATCTGCGCATATTAACAGTCTAGAGAGCTAGGGAGATTTCCGGCAAGTGTCTTTCGGGTCAGGCCAGCAGAGGTTGGTTAAAAAAGAGAAAAAGAAGAGAGAGAAAACTGAGCATGGTCTGACAGGCACTTGACAATGCTCGTGTGATTTGGGGTTCACCTTGATAGCACAAGATTAAAACATTAAAATATGAATATTAGATATAAAAAGGCAGATAAAATGATTTTGTAAAACACAAAACGAAAAAAAAGACGAAAATAAAATTAAAAGCGAACGTTAAATACCGCAAATTTATATAAATTTATATAAGAAGAGGGGGTGTTAATTACCACTAGCCGGTTATTTATATAAATTTGCAGTATTTAATGTTCGCTTTTAATTTTATTTTCAAACATTAAAACATTAAAATATGAATATTAGATATAAAAAGGGCAATATAAAAAGGCAGATAAAATTAAAGCGTAAAACAAAGGTCTTTATCTCGCCTTAATTATTGATACCTAGCAGGTAGGGTGAAACGAGGTCGTTTACCCTGAGGTGACCCGCGAACAGCTGGGGATGCTTTTAAAGGCATATAGTAATATTGTTTATTTCTATACATTTGAAATTATATAGAGATCACTACAATATCATATATACCTGCATCTTTCCCACCCTTCAGCTTAGAAATCGCAGTCATCTGTGAGGAGGGCTTAGTTTTCAGTTTTCAGTTCAGGTCATTTACCAAGAAATGACATTCAACCCACCTCAGTAACGTTCCTAATGAATGGTTCCTTGTCTCTTCTCAGTAGTGTCCGAGCCCTATACACTAAGGAACGGCACAACTCCTGCCATTCAGCCGATCCACTGTGTCATGTATCGAGAATCGCTATGGGAGATCCTGACTTGGGGGAATTCTGACACGGATTATTGGCCTAATAGCAAGCTTATATACTGGTACTGAAAGTGCTGTAAAGCATACTGGGCCTGTCAAATTCTTCCCTGTTAACTCAGGGGTGAGGCAAGGCTGTGTCCTTGAACCAACACTATTCAACACCTGCATGGACAGAGCTACTAGCCAAAGTCAGTGTGGAGCAACACTAGTCAATATCAAGGTCTCAGACCTTAACTTTGCCGATGATGTTGCTATCCAATCTGAGTCCCTGTAATCACTGGTGGCAGAGCTTGATCCATATAGCAATGAGGTGAAGCCCTTGGGCCTAGAGGTCTCCTGGACCAAGACCCCCTAACGGAAGCCGCCTTGCCGCAGTGGGGGGGCTTGAGGTCCAATGATCTGGTGAGCCGGACCACAGGGATACCCATACTGGAGGGGGTCACAGTGAGGGATGAGACAAAATGGCTTCTGGTGCACCAAGGCCTATGAGAGGGGATGGTGTACCCACCCTTGGTTCATTCCAGTCGGTAGCGCATAGGTCCCACGACTGCCATCAGTACTGTAATAGTGGCTGCATATTATTATATTTCCTCATTACAAGCCCTGTTGGGAGATTTTGAACCCCAACTATAGATTCCCCTCGTTGGACTCCATGGTGGGTGGGGGGGTGAGGAAATGAAGAATTCCAATTTGTATGAGTACTACAAATTTACAAAGATCTAGCTCTCTCCCTGACGACCTACGCAATCCCTCGACCATTCCCTCTGGAACATCACACGTTGTCACTCTGAAACCTTTCCAGCTTCCAAAGGGCAAGAATGGGAATCGTAATGGTTCCCGGGCTCCCAAACCAGGTAAGAAGGGGAAAAGTCCTCCGCAATCCACTAAGGAAATCTTACCTGGTAAATATGAAAGCATTTCATATAGTAAGTACCTAGTAGTGAAGACCATTGATGGTGTATCAATCATGGATCTTGACATTTTTGAAGTTCATCAGAAAATAGTTGAAATATGTCAACGTGATCCTCGGATCACGCTACAGGGAGATGGTAGCCTGATAGTTGAGGTTTCGTCACTAGATGAGAGTGACCATCTGCATGCGATATGCGACATTCCTGGGGCTCAAGTTTCATGTTCTCCTCACAAAAAAACTCAATCAATGTAAGGGAATTGTTTTTTCCTGAGACCTGATGAGGTATTCTGAGGAGAAACTGTTAGAGGAACTAGAGAATTTTAATGTAGTGGCAGTAAAACGTTTTAAGAAGAAAGTTGATGGTTTGGAACAGTCGACACCAGCTCTTCTTCTAACTTCTAACACATTAGTCCTTCCAGAATCGGTTAAGTTAGTATGGTACCACCGCATAGGGTTGTGCCCAACCCTATGCGGTGCTTCCACTGCCAGGGTTATGGGCATGGAGCCAACTCTTGCCGTTTTAAAGAAAATGGGCAACCAAGAGTATGTGTAATGTGGTACAACAGGTCATCAAGGAGATGACAACTGTCCAGGTCCAATATGCTGTTACCACTGCAAAGAAGCTCATAAAGCTTCTTCAAAGCAATGTAAAAGGTACAAATTTGAAAAGGAAGTATTGGTAATAAGGAGCAAGGAGAAAGTTAGTTTTCCAGAGGCAAAGCGACGTGCCCGTGTGCTGTTTGCACAGCCAGGTAGGTCCTTTGCTTCGGTTCTAGCCCATCCTCCTTCCCACCAACCCTTGCCCTCCAATGCTTCTTACAGCACACACTCTGCCACTTCCTCTAAACCTTAGTCCCAAATTGCTGACACTGCCTCTGGTGAGTTGTTCCACCAGAAACGGAGTAGGAGTGAGAGGTCTATTGAGGAGACTCCTCCTCCCAAAGTAAGGCCTCGTTGAGGCTCCAGAGGCCTCAACGGTAACAGCTCCAGCTGCCACCACATCCACAGGGGCCTCTGCTGCTAGGCAGAATGCCCCTGAAGTAAAGGCTCAGGCACGTCCTTTGCCCAGGCAAAGAAATCCTGAACCTGTTCAAGGGGAAACCTGTGGAAACTAGTTCCACAGGTAAACAACCATTAAAAAGGTACTCCCAGGATCCTGGAAAGGGACAGCCTAAAGGTGTGAGGCAAACCTTGACCACAGGTGCTGCCAAACACCTTATGAAGAAATAATATAAAGAACTGGATACCCTAATCCAATGGAACTGTCAAGGAATTCATGCAAAATGGGAAGAACTGCAACATCTAATAGCTTCATGTAATCCAGTTTGTGTATGCCTACAAGAGATTATGACCAGGGAAAATCGTCCCATTTTCCTGAAAGGATTCCAAGTTCAAGCCCATTATGGAACCTTTGACAATGGACCTCATGGAGGAGTAGCAGTAATGGTACGTCAAGATATTCCCTTCCAGGCCATCCACCTGCAGACAACACTGCAGGTGAAGGCTGTGAGAATAGGCTTGACACGACCTTACACTGTTGCATCCATCTACCTTCCTCCACATATCTGAACATTAATGATGTGGGAAGATCAACTTGGGCAGTTGCCACATCCATTCTACTCTTGGGAGATTTCAGTGGTCAGCATCACCTTCTGGGGAGACACTTTGTGCAACCCTCGAGGAAGGGCCTTGGAGTCCTTGTTCTTAAGAGTAGATGCAGTTTTACTGAACAGTGACACTCCCACACATTTCCAAATTCAAACTGGGACATTCTCCAATATAGACTTATCAATAGGCTCACCTGATTCACAGTTGAACTTCATTTGGCAGGTCATGGAAGACTTACATGGAAGCGATCACTTTCCAATAATTTTGGAGGAGGTGAATGGTATTCCAGTCAATGAAGTGCAGAGATGGCGACTTGAACATGCGGATTGGAATCTTTTTAGATCAACTGCAGTATTGCAAGGATCTGTGAATTATTTCCAGTGTGTTCAAGATGGTGTTAATCACTTCACATCACGAATTCACCTTGCAGCAGAAGCATCCATTCCCAAAAGTAGTGGGCATTACCATCGACCTCCAGTACCATGGTGGTCTGATGAATGCCAACAAGCTGTCAGAGCAAGAAAAGCTGCATTAAGGCAGTTGAAACGACGCCCCAGTATTGTAACCTTGATCAATTACAAAAAGATCAAACCAAAGCCAGGCGTGTGCTAAAGGAGGCTAGACGGACGTCGTGGAGACAGTATGTCTCCTCAATTAACTCCCTTGGCATGGGTATGGGACAAGGTGCGTAAGATCGCTGGAAAGAGCACATCCATGTCACAACCTGCTCTGAAGATAGATGGCATAATCATCACAGACAAAAAAGATGTTGCTAATGAGCTAGCTAAATCCATGGCAGAGATCTCCTCTGGAGCATCTTACATTGCTCGATTCTCCACTCTTCGTGCTGAACAGGAACAACACCCAGTGTCGTTCTTCAGTAGGATTGCAGCAGAACTTCCATATAACTTGCCATTTTTGCGCAAGGAGATGGACTCTGCTTTGCAGCTCTGCCATAAGACTGCCCCAGGAAGTGACGATATTCCATACCAAATGATATCTCACTTAGCAGAGAGCTCCCAGAAGTTCCTGTTGGACCTATTCAATAAGATCTATAGGGAGGGCACAGTGCCATCCACATGGAGAGAAGCTATTATCATTCCTGTTCCTAAACCTGGCAAAGATGCTTCCACACCAGGAAATTACAGACCAATTTCTCTCACCAGCTGCATCTGCAAGCTGATGGAGAAAATGGTAAACTTCAGGTTGACATGGCTGCTAGAAAAAGAAAACGTGTTGACCCCTTATCAATATGGCTTTAGAAAAACTGAGATCACAGATGCACTTGTGAGGATGGAAACTGCTATACAGAATTCCTTCGCACAGCGACGTCACATGATAGCAGTCTTCTTTGACCTTGAAAAGGCCTACGATACTACTTGGAAGCATGGCATACTCATGAAGCTGTATGACATTGGCTTAAGAGGAGCATTACCTACTTTCATACAAAGCTTCCTTGCTGACAGGAAGTTTAGAGTTCGGGTGGGAAACAGTTTCTCTAACCTGGAAGATCAGCTGGAAGGGGTCCCACAAGGGAGTGTCTTAAGTGTGACCCTGTTTTCCATTGCTATAAATGATATCGTAAGGTTGTTTTTCAAGTGCAGTCTCATGTAATCTGTATGTGGATGACTTTACACTGTATTGCTCAGGAGGAAGCTTACAGGATGTGCAAGGACACATGCAAACTGCAATAAATCAGGTTGTACAGTGGGCAACATATCATGAGTTCAAATTTTCTCCAAGCAAGACCATGATTATACATTTCCACAAACGAGGAAAGTTCCATCCTTCCCTCTATTTTGGAGCAAACCCATTGCAATTTGTCCAAGAGGTAAAGTACTTGGGTCTAATTTTTGACTCAAGACTTACATGGGTGCCTCACATCAAACAGTTAAAAGTGAAGGCTACAAAAGCACTTAGTATTTTGCGGGTTCTTTCACATCTATCTTGGGGTGCAGACTACACAACGCTTCTACGGCTTTACCGAGCGCTTATTCGTAGTAAGCTTGATTTTGGATGTGAAGCTTATTCATCTGCAACTCCCACTGTTTTCCCGATGTTGGACTCAATTCATAATGAAGCTCTCAGAATCTGTACTGGGGCTTTCAGGTCTTCACCTGTGGAGTCCCTGTATGCTGAGAGTGGAGAACCACCTCTTTCATTACACCGGGACTACATGAACCTGATTTACTACACGAAACTACAAAGGATTCCGGGATATCCTACATCCAGATTGATTTTCAACCTCCTTGAGGATAGCCGATCCTATGGTAGGAGAATGAGGAATCTTATGGAAGATCTTAATTTAAGTCTCACCAAGGTTCTGGCTGTTGGAATTCCCCAATTCCCCCCTTGGACTAATCAAGTCGAGCTGGATTTGGTCGGAATTGGGAAAGGGGAGAGATCTGAAGCAGAAGTCAGAGAGATTTCTTCAGCACATTTCTAAGTACGCAATATATACAGATGGTTCGAAATCTGAAAATGGTGTGGGCTTTGCAATAATGAGCAGAAGGAAGACTGCATCTGGCAGTCTTTCTCTAGCAGCCTCGATCTTCACTGCAGAGTTACATGCCATCCTTGCAGCAGTTAAGATGACTAGAGATCTTACAAACCATTCTGTTGTAATATATTGTGACTCTCGTAGTGCCTTGCAAGCAATCAAGAGTTTAAACTCATCACATCCAGTAGTGAGGGAGATTCAAGATTGGCTTGCATTGATGTCAACACATAAAAAGATAACTCTATGTTGGGTGCCAGCACATGTTGGTATCAGTGGGAATGAGCGAGCTGATCGGGAGGCCAAGGCAGCTGCCGCTCAGCCTTGTGATGCTCGTTTTCCTCTCCCACACACCGACCTGAAACCCAGCATAAGGAGTTGTCTTCGTGATAGATGGAGGGAACAATGGAGGCATACCTCTAGAAACAAACTGCGAGAGATTAGAGATGATCTTGGCAGTTGGGTGACCAGCATCCATCCCAACCGAAAAGTAGAAGTTGTATTAACAAGACTAAGAATCGGGCACACGAGACTGACTCATGGACCGATGATGGCTAAAAGTCAAGCATTTTGTGTGGGATGCCAAGAGCCATTAACCGTCGCACATGTAGTGGAAAGATGTGCAACATTCTCAGACCAAAGACGTATGTACTTGTCTCCCCCATATACACTGAAAAATGTATTGGGGGAGGATTGTGACATAGAGGGTCTTATTAGTTTCCTTAGGGAGGCTAATATTTTCAATGAAATTTAATTATGCATAATATTTATGCAATAAATTTTTTTAAGTTTTTAATATTCTAATATTTCTATCTAACAAGGTATTCGCAGCTAATGACCTTAGCTGTTGATGCGGCAGACAATTTTAAATAATCAATCAATCCTGGACCACGACCAAGATTCAGGACCTGTTAGGGGAACCTGTTCAGTCGATTCATGCTTGCGGTGAGGACGTCGAAGTCACAGAGAGCTTTGCATACCTTGGTAGTGTAATCCATGTCTCTGGGTTGTCAGACCAAAAATTCAGTAGACAGATTGGCCTAGCAGCAGAAGCCATTGAATTCGATCACAAGATTGGAGATGTCGGTCCTATGAGAAAAAAAA
>NW_023643136.1:0-9416 GCF_015228065.2 Penaeus monodon | reverse complement strand
AAAAAAAACAAAAGTCGCGAAATGCCCGGGGGAGAGGCCCCTTTTTTGTTTTGCTGCGTTTGGAAAAAAATAATGGTAAAATAAATAATAATAAAAATAATAATTGTAGTGTCGGCTGCGCATCGCCGACTCTAAGGTCGATCTCGCCGGACTGACAGCCCTGGGGCGCCGGTGGTTGACCCGGGGTCTTTACCAGCCCATCCTGCCTTCTCCCCCCGGGAAAACAGGGGGGCGGGGGAACTCTGCGATGCTCCCCCATTGGATTTGGATGGGACGTCCCGGGCCCGCTTCCCCCAACAAAGACGGGGCACTCTCTGTGCCCCCGCACGAGGGTGATGTTTCCCCAAACCCCCGACATTTGCGCCTCGCTCATTTGACTCAAGGCGACTTATAAAACTTTGGCCAATGAAAAAAGAGCCCAAAAGACGGTGTTAAGAAATAATTGAACATGGTCATAAAAAACCAAAGAACGATTTAAACCCAAGTTTTTATTTGGGATGGCGTGAATTTCCCCGAGAAAAATAAAGATTCATTTTTTTCCAAAGTCCATACGTAGTATTACACCCCGAAAATTACAGTTTTCGCGTAATTGTACATTCCCGTTTTCCTGGGTACCTTTTCCTTTTTATTTTTTTATTTTTTTTTTTATTTATATTCTATATCTTCAGCGACGCTTCCAAAGGTCACAATACCCCCTGAAGGGGTAATGGTCGTTAGATAGTGTTTTTTTTCCCCCTTCTTTTCAGGGTTTTTTGGGTCTTTGGCTTGTTCGACTGCCGGAGTTGGGGGTGGTTTTCAGGTTGTTTGGGCCTTTTGGTTTTTTGGGGACTCCCGGGACTTTTTCCCCTCAAAATTTTTTCCTCCTAATGTGACTTTTCCTGACCCTCCGGGTTTCCCTCTGAGCTCCCGTATTGCTTGGGGGGTGGGCATTACTTACCGTCCCTTGCCGGGCAATTTTCCGGAAGGAGTGTCCCCACAAAACCCGGTCCTCTCTGTGGTCGGAGAACGAAACCCAGGTTCCCACTGGGGTAGAGGACAAATATGATTCACTCCTTAGCTTTTCTGTTAGGTTGTAAAAAAAGTTAAGGGGCCTTTTATCCTTCGGGACAACAATTTTAGAAAAGGGGTCGGCCCTGGTCGGCCGTATGAAGTCCCCCGGACCCCTTCTCTCCTCAGCCCAAGGGGGGGCTGTGAACAAGGGAACCCCCCACAAATGACAAACCTAGAAGACCACTTTCCCAAACCCCTACCGAGAATGCAAGGTTCGCGAATGAAAAATGCGTGAATGAAAATCAATCGCTTTTGAACGTAACCCCCTTATCATCAAACGCCTTGTGGTAAAGGGGACGGCGTTTTTGATTTTGTCAAAAATTCGAGATGGAACCCTCCTTGTTAAATAAAAACAACTCCCAAATTTAAGGATTTACTTAAGTGACGCAATCAGATCTTGGGGGTTAAAATAACTATTCCTATTGGCCCAAAATACCTTAAGGAGTAATTTTTTCAAAGGGATTGAGGACGATGGAAAAAAAGTGAAATTCTGAGAGCATGAAGGCAAACTGGGGGACTTATTGTAGACCAAAAGGGACGGGGAATGTGCGAACAAAACTGGACTGTTTTTTTTTTCCCTTTCTTTAAATAAAATACAGGTATGTAAACGTCGTTAGAAGTGTTAAAGAAAACCCTTTATATCCAAAACCAAAGCTTTGTAAAAATTGCCAAAAATTCGGACACACCTTTTAAGAGTATTGATAAAGACTCGAGAAAAAATATGTTCCCGTAAAATGTGCGAACCCCCATGACACCTCACATGTACTACCGTTTTCCAAATGTGCTAATTGTGGAGGCCCCCATCAGGGACTGCTAGTGCACATCTTGAAGAAGGAGACTGAGACATTAGAATATGAGAAAACTGAAGTAGTTATACTGAAGCTAAGAAAAAGGGGGAAATTTTTACAGTAATGTCAGTCAACAGCTTGCAGCCAAGGAAAAGGGAAAATTGGAACTTAAACAAACTTTTAAGAATTTAAATTTAAAGTTTACATTTGACCAAATTTTCGCCCAAATGACTGCAAAACCCCCGTCAAAACAAAAGGAGGAATACTGAATCACAGCCCGGAGCGACCTTTCCCGCCCGGGCTACTCCTGTGGGGACTTCGTCGGGGCTCGCGATCGGCTTCCGAGGAGGGGGCAGATCGCAATCTGTCGCGTCCCCTCACCAGGAGGTGAGGACGGGGAGGTTCTGTCTCCAAACCTCCCGAGAGAGGTCCCCGGGAAAAGAGGGAGGGGGGCGTCTCCCCCCCAAAAAAAAAAAGAAAAAATCGGGGGACAAGGCACTTCCAAACCCATAAAAGTAACTCCGTCGACCATTATAAAAATGGAACTGTCGAAGTTTTAATTAAAGAAAATGATTTAAAATTTTTACCCTCGCCCTATGCTCCCGATTTATAGTTCTCCAAAGAAACGAAATTAAACACCCCGTGTCTGACGGGTCGTTTCGCTGAGGAACTACCATTTTGTGGAAGGTCGTGGGGTAGGGGGGAGGCGGAGTCGCATGTACATCCACCAAAGCCCCCCTTTCACTGAAGTAGTGACTATTGGTTTTATTTGGAGTTGTCGCAGCAAAGTAAAAATTAATGCCGATTGGTATGTTCACTTTATTGTCCCCTGATGCAGTGATGCCCGGGCTTTTTGCCTTTCAGGAACCTCCCAAAAAATAAAATTTTTAAGCTGATTTTAAATGCTCATCTACTTTAGGGGTTTTCCCTGGGGGTGGATGTAGAGGTGAGCAAGATTAAATTTGTTTAATGAGTTGATTAATCCTAATGATGGTGTCCACGCGGGTGGACGAAATCCCGTTTTTGAGCTTTTTGACTTACATGGTCTCTTCTCAATATCAGCCAAGTGCCTGGGGACGCCATGACGACTCTTTGAAAAAGCATCATTTTCCCCATTTTTGTTTCAATACTCATGCGACACGTGAGAACGCCTTCAGCCTAAATTTAACGTAAAAAGAGAAACCGGGTCGCTTCAAAGCGTCAAGCTCGAACTTTTTGGAGAAAATTGAGATAAATAAACAATATCAGAATTCGATTATAGAAGCAGATTGCTATCCATTCCAAAAACTTCGACAGATAGCTTAAGCATAGGTTCCATGGGGACACCAAATTTGCCGCGGGCGCTGTCCCGACCAATAAGGCCTAGGGGCTTTTAAAAAATAACACACAAATGAAAAAATTTTTTGCAATTAAAAAACAACAAGAGTAGGGCTCGTAGAGAATAAAAACAAAAAAAAAAGGGGCCCCTGGCGGGTTTTGTCCCACAAAAAACAGCAACCCCAAAATATCAGAGGTTTGGCCACTATCAATAAAATCAATAAGAAAAAATAATCTTTCAAAATTAATAAAAAAAATCCACGAGGGCACTAATTTCCCTTCACCCAGGCATTTCTAAGCCCTCGCCAGGATTTTTCCCCAACAAGCGCTCAGTAATTACCCTCCCACCTTTCCCACCATCAAGGAAGGGCTGACTGCAAAACCCAAATTCACTTTTCCACAGGGGATGACTTTGTTACAATATAATCTTACAAAAGAAAGAGTTTCCCAGCCCTAAAGCCCGTAGAGGAACATCCCCAGGCCTCGATGAGATTCGATATGAGATGAGAAGCATCTTAAACATGATATTATTTAATTGCTAGAAGTGTACAATGAAATTTGGAAAAAGCCCCACTTTTCCAAAAATCATGGCACTTCGCCCACATCATTCCCATATTAAAAGGGGGGGGTAATCCCAACTTGCCATCTCCTACCACTCAATGCGTGACAAGTGCTTTTGCCAAATCATGGAAGAAATTGTAACAGTAGGGTATTGCATTTTTTAAATTTCCGTAATTTGTAGTTTACGGCAGTGCGGCTTCCCAAGGGACGCCAAACTCGATCAACTATAAAGCTGGACATCAATTCAAGAGGCCCCCTTTCCAAAATTTTTTTTTTTATTTCGTATTTTTTTATATGAAAAAGCCACGACATGACATGGCGATATGGCCCTTTTTTTTTTCTCAGAAAAAATTATGCTTTTGGATTACGTGAAACTTGCCTTTTTATTCAAAAATTTTATTTGACAGAAATTTTTTCCCGTCAATTTTTTTCCCACAATGTCAATTTCGGACTTTTTTTTCCAGCAAAAGTTAAACCGAGAAGTGTCTTTTTACCAAATTATTTCTATTAGATTAAGACATCTTTCCATCCTCCCGGAATCTTAATACTCACTGACGCTGATGATTGTGCATTATGGCACTCCCCCAATAAAGTAGAATTCCCGCAAATCGCATCCAATTGGGTGGATAGATTCATAACTGGGGGCCTCCAGTGGGGTTTTTAAATTTCCCTTTGAAAAAGTATTTGGGGTAATTTTTTACGTAGGGAAAACCCGAACATAGGGTAACTCTAAAAAAACCCCCCCAATACCTATTAAAATTCTGCAAAGCTTGGGTACTTTTGATAGTAGACTAAATTGGAAAGGCCAATTGGGATTAAAGAATAAATGTCAAAAAGCATTAATTTTTTAAAATGCATTTCTGGAAAATGGGGAGCTGATGGCGTCTTTGTAATGGTATATAAAGCCCTGATTAGGTCTAAAATTTGATTATGGGTCAATCGGTATGGTTCGGGATCGAGAACAAGTTTGAAAAGGTTTGGATGCTGTCTGTTTGCGTGTTTGTCTGGAGCCCTGAACTGCCTCGATCGAGCGTCTTGAGGTGGAGTCAGGAGTGCTTCCCTCCGACCAGACGCGGCCCGTTAGCCTTGAGCTATCCCAAAGGGGTCGAGACCCCAAACCACCCTAATGGCAATAGTGGTTAGGCCCCTTTTCCACGAGGGGTCCACGACCTCGTCGAGAAAGCGTATGATCTCTCTACTATCGATACCGGTTCAGTCAAATATAGCGCCATGGAAACCCCCCTTTTTTAAATGGAAGCCTGCTTCCATCAGCCAAGGCCTGGCGCCGGGGTGATTTTTCCCGAGGTTCAGAGGACCTTGTTAAAAAAATCTCCCTTTTTTTTATATAATTTTCCGACGGCTCCAGACGATGAGTGGTGGGTGGGGTGTATGGTCGACTGATGTGAAAAAAAGTTTAGACTGCCCAATCATACATGATTTTTTTGCGAACTTTTGCCCGGATAAAGCATTGATTTTGCACTATCGACGGGCCCCCGATAGTAGTTTTTTTTTCAATTTATTTAAATTTTACTTTTAAACCTTAAATCGTTAGAAACCCCAATATCAGTAATACATGGTGCCAAAAATCAATCAAACTAATATGGGTAAAAGGCCCCCTCTGGTAGCCTGGAAGACAGGTGACAAATTTGCCCCGGGTCAACGGTGATCGGACTTTAAAATATCCGTACAGATCTCAGGGTTTTTTGTCTCTTTTAAAAAACAGAAATACATTTTGTGGCAAAGTGAGGGACCGCTCCCAAATCCCAAAAAAAAAAAAATAAAAAACCAAAAAAAAGAACTGTGGGACACAGGCCACAGGAAAAACAGAAGGGGGGGGTGGGTTGGCCGGCCAGGGTCAATGCCCCAGAAACCCCCTCACTCCCTATATTGAGAAGAAATTCCCCCCACGTGCCTCCAATGACCCCACCCTAACAAAAGAACATTATTAACAATATGCCCCAAATATAAAAAACCAAAAACAGACCCTTCAAAAAATTTATCCCCAAAAAAAAAAAAAGATTTTACGTATAAAAAATTTTAAATAAATGAAAAAAAATAAGTAAATTAAAAAATTTTTTTAAGGGGGACAACCCCTTTTTACCATTAGATTGACAGAATAAATGGATCGATTGGCTTTAAAACCTGGGCCAAGCCGCGGTTTATAGCCAAGAAATAACCCAAAAAAAGAAAGAAGAGGGGGGGGCCAGTTCGGGGGCCTGAATTTTGTGTGTACTTGGTCCCGTTCTCGGGGGTTTTTCGTTTTTTTCTCTCGGGTTTTGGTTTTACCTTTTGCTTCCGCCAGGATTTGCCCAGTTTGTTCCGCAAAGCTAAATTATTTTGGGGTTTTTTGCGTAGAAGGATATCTCTTTGGACTTTGGGGGTGTGAACGCACCATACTGTGGGCCTTTTCTTGTCCCCAAAAACAGCACTTTTTGAATCAAAGGTCAAGAGGCAAAGGACCAGTAATAGAAGGAAAAAACTCGAGGACCCCTACCCCCAGTGTGAAAAAATGAAACCCGCATCAAAATTGTCTTCGCGATAAATGGAAGGGAAAATGGAGGCATTTTCCCCGAAAAAACTGGAGAGATTAAATGACCTTGGGGAGTTGGGTTTACTAGATCCCACCCCAAACCCAAAGTGGAAGTTGCATTTTAAAAAGGCTAAGAATCGGGCCCCACATGACTGACTCATTGGCCGATGTGGCTAAAAAAACCGGCACTTTGTGAGGGGGTGCCAAGAGCCCCCTTAAAAATCGCACATGTAGTGGAAAGATTGGGAACCCTTCTCAGACCAAAGACGTATGTACTTGTTCCCCCATATACACTGAAGAAGTATTGGGGGGGGATTGTGACAAGGGGGTCTTATTAGTTTCCTAGGGAGACTATATTTTTAAAAATTTAATTAGATAATGTTATGCAATAATTTTTTACCTTGGTATAAAATTTTTGCTTTGAATTTTTTTAATTTGTTTATGTTATTTTTAAGATATCATTTACGATTTTAAAATTTAAACATTTTAATATTTCGTTTAAAAAGGTATTTGCCCGCTAATGACCTTAGTGTTGAACCCGGAGATAATTTTAAAAAATCAAACAATCAATCCAGTGTGCCTTCAGGTTTTGAACCAAGTCAATACTTTGGGTTTTCCTTTTCTAGTCCGAGGATCCGACCCCCGGGAGGAAAGGGTTTTTTTATTTAAATCTCGCCCATTATATTTCAGGGGCCTTTTACTTTTTACTTTTTTTTACTTTGTTCATTTTTTGTCTTGATACCTGCCCGACCCTTGTGGGTGCAGGATCCGTGATCTTGGGTCCCCTTTTGGGGTTTTTTTTTTTATTTTGGGCCCGACGCTAAATTTTGTTTCTTAAATGGTATTTCTAAATTATTTTATGGTTTACACAAGTGCTTTTTTTGCAGTTTATAGCATAGTTTTTTTTACTTTTTTTTTTTTTTTTCAAAAATAATCTCCTTTTGGGTTTGGAAAAAAAACTTGTTTATATTAGGGGTTGATATTTTGGTTTTGCACACTTTTATTTAAAAAAAATTTGGAGTTGGGGGGCCAACTTGGAGTGAAAAAATGGGTGGTCAGTTTTTTGATATACGGTGTGTTTCCGTGCTCACCCCGCTGTAAGCAAATTGGTGATGTACGCATTATAAAAATTTCCTTGACTAAATTTCCTTAGCCCGCTAATGGTGCGTTTTGCTCCAATAAAAAATTTTTCTTTACCAAGAAGCTTCAGTCGTCCATCAAATGAACAATAATTTACGACATCTTAATTTCTGGTTTGAAAAGCTGAAGCTCGAAACTTTTTGGGTCGGGTTCCCCTTAAACAAAAATGCTGGTTACTTATCCCCCAACCCTAAAGGGGCTGTACGAAGGAGCGAATCGGAATATTAAAGCATACTCTAGAACAGACCATACTTTGCCTAAACCTGGGTTCCCTTCCAGCAGGTGGATGTCAAACTGAAGGGGGAAGGGGGAAAAGAATTTTTATGATTTGGTTTTTTTCTTCCAAACACCCACGCGGACGCTCGGCCTACGCTATCCCCCTTTTCACATTTACCCCTTTCAATCAACATTCAGCCATACATCCGTTTTTCCTTCCCCCCTTTTTTAAAAACATTCACCCCCCCATACACAAAAAAACCGGTTCCCAAAACCATAATGGGGTGGGGGCAGCGTCCCGTAAGGCCGGGAAACCTTACATCTTTTCCCTGCAGACGAATCTTTCCCAAAATAAAATCTATATTTGGGTTGAGCCGAACTAACCAGACATATTGAAGTTACGGGTCTACGCCCCCCCTACAAAAATAATGGTAAAATGGTTACATAAAAAATATTTATAAAGATAAAATGTGATATGTGACAAAATAATAAGATAAATAATGATAATGTAATGATAGTAATAGGTTAGAGCATCGGCTCAAGACTGTCGCGAGGCAATCTGAGTTTGAGGGTTCGAGTCCCGGCGGCGCGTTTTCCCTTGGGCAAGGAACTTCACCTGACTGCTACTGCCCCCTGGGTGGGGAAAGGGGCCGCCCAATAGTGCCCGGGCCCAGACCCCGGGAAAATAGAGTGGTGACTCGATAAAAAACACCGGCGGAAGGCAACGACAAACCATCGCTTATAATTTGCAAATTAAATATTGGAAATTCATAATCGCCAACGTACTTGTAGGACAAGACACTTGAAAAAAAAAAAAAAAAAAAAAATAATCGTAATGATAATAACACAGTTAATAACCACAACTGATAATGATATTTTATAATTAGAATAAAATAAAGTAATTCTAATCATCTAATGAAATCTAATAAAAAAAATTTTAAAAGGTATGTTTAAATAAAAATGATAGATAATAATAATAAATAATAATAATATAAAATAATAATAATAATAAAATACAAAAAAAAAAGATGATAATTTAAATAATTTATAAGAAAGTAATTTTAACAACAAAAACAAAACAAAAAAAATAAAAAAAAAAATAATGATAATAAAAATAAAATTTGATAATAAGATAAAAATAAAACAACAACAATGATATAAAAATAATGAAATAAGATAATAACAAATCATTTTTTTAAATCAACAATAAAAATTAAAATTTTTTAGGAAAATTTTGGAAACCATATTTGGGGGATCCTTGGCTGTCGGGGGCGCTCGATGCAAAGGATTTTGTCATTAGCGGGGAAAAAGATTTTATTAAATATTTTGTTTTCACAGAATTGTTTTTTTCATGAAACGAGAAAGACAGGGGAGGGAGGGGAAGAGGAGAGGAAGAGGGAGAGGGAGAGAAGAGGGAAAGGGGGGAAAGGGGGAGATAGAGGGAGGTAAAAAGGGGGAGAAAAAGAAGGAAAGGAAAAATTAGAAAGATAGGGATAGATAGATGATAGATGTAGATGAAATGATAGATGGGTAGTAATAGATAAAAATAAAATAAGAGAGGAAAAAAAAAAGAGAAAAAGAGAGAGGAAAGAGAGAAAAAGGGAAGAGAGGAGAGAGAGAGAGGAGAGAGAAAGAGGAGGGGGAGGAGGAGAGACGAGAGAGAGAGAGAGAGAGAGAGAGAGAGAGAAGCGGAAAGAAAAGGAGAGGGAGAAAGAGACAGGGGGAGAGGAGAGGGGGGCTTAAAACGGAGAGAAAAAAGGGGAAAAGAGGGAGAGAAGAGAGAGAGAGAGAGATAAAAGGGGTATTTTAGAAAG
>NW_023643135.1:2500-7500 GCF_015228065.2 Penaeus monodon | reverse complement strand
ATATATATATATATATAATATTTGCCCTGGGTAAGACAAAAAACCACCCTGGGTTCCCCCTTGAACAAGGATAGCACTCTTTAGCTCCAACAGGGTTGCGGTGAAACGTCGGCAGGGGGGCAGTGGATATCTGGTGAAAACCCTTTCAGTTCTACTGTTTACGGGTTTCACCAAATAATATGTCTGGCATTACAGTGTAACTTTTTTAAAAGCGGCCAGATAGTCTCCTAATTTGTTGGAGACGCGATTGAGAAAGGACCCGGGGGATTCCACTCACTTATTTTCTCCTACAAACCTCTACACCAATGATTAAATAAGAAAAAGATATTTATACCACATCCCTCGCGTGGTTATCAAGGGGCGCGTTAGTCGGGGCAACCCGGGACAAGTTAAAAGCACTGGGAAAAAAGAAAAAAGAAAAAAAGCCCCAAATTAAGAAACACATTTAAAAAACGGAACGTGGAACGTAAGGGAAAAAGAAAGAGATGGGGAAATTTCCTAGTCTGTAAAGAAATGGGTAGAACAACATTCAAATACTGGAAAGTGGACCAATTTGGAAAAAATAAAGGAAGTTCAAAACTAAGAAACAAGACAGTTTTTTTCTGGAAAAAAGAAGGAAAATTTTATCCCCGGGGTTTCTATGATTCTCAGAAAAAAAACTGCAAATGCCTATTGGGTCACCCAATAAATGATGCATTTTAAAAGTCAGAATACAAGAAAAAACCTCATAATATAGTATTATAAAAGCTACGCACCAACCAATATTGCAAGTGATAAAGAAATGGACTTTTTTTAAAAACTCTCCAAGAAAACTTTAGAACAATCCCTAACAGAGATGAAAAAATAATCATGGGAGCCCTCAACGCCAAAGTAGGAAAAAATAATCTAAAATTAAAACCTGGGGAAAATTCGGCCTTGGAGAATAAATGAAAGAGGTAAGATTTTATGAATTTCTGTAGTCCCAAAATAATTTAGTTATAGCCAATACATTGTTCCAACACCACCCAAGACATTTGTACACGTGGTTTTCACCAGACAAAAGAACACGAAACCCAAAATTTGGGACTACATTGTGCGAACCAAAAATGGAAGAGTTGCATAAAAAATGCCAAACAAGACCTGGTGCCGACTGCAAAGTGACCACCAACTACTAACTATCGACTTTAAAATAAGACTCAAAAAGATGGAACTTTCCAACACCACTCTAAAGCTCGACTACAAAAACTCTTGATAAATTACAGAATTGCAGTGTAAACAAATTTGAAATACTCAATCAATGTGAAGATGATAAAACACCAAATGAGTTGGGGAAAGAAGGAAAAGAACCCCTGCTGAGCACTGTTTAAGAAACTACAGGGTAGAAGACTTACATTTACGATGACATTGTATCTGTCCAAGTGATGGCGATCATTGTATAGATGGAGCAGCAGCCGGTGAGGGACCCAATGGCAGCGTAGATCCAGCACGCCGCGGTCCGAAGATCCACGTATTGTAATAACTATTGATGAGGAGCGGGGGCACATGCAGAACAGGAGCATGAAGTCCGAGAAAGCGAGATTTACCACATAGTAGTTGGCAGGCGTGCGCAGGGATTTGGTGTGCTGAAGATGTACATGACAGTGAAATTCCGGTGAGGGAGAGGCAGCCGCAGAGGAAGAAAAACATGCCCCCCAGAGCATACCACAGGGGTTAAGAGGAGGGAACTGGTACCAGTGAGGGTCGACCAGGTGCAGCATGTCCTCAGGCACTGTGTCCACCACGTATAGTTGCCATAGGGATTCGTGTACTTCTCTCCCATGGAACCTTCACCGTGAGAAAGCCATCCCTACCGAAAAAAGGGCCCAGGGGGCTAGGTTCGTTCCCACGTGGGGACATCGTTGGGTCGATTGACTGGAAAGGGCGAAGGGAGGGCATGGGAAACCGGACGCTCATATCCATGTGGTAATAACTTTGGGCTTTGAGTCTGTTTCAGGCACATGATATAAAAAATACATCAATACCTACGTGTATGAATATACATATACGTGTGTGAGTATATATGGATATATATATATATTATATATATATATATTATATATATATGATATATAAAATATTATAGATATATATATTATATTTATATATAGAATATATATATACATATTATATAATATATATATATATATATATATATATATATATATATAAAATATATATTATATATATAATATATATTTATTATTATATAAAATTTGTATTATATTATATATATATTAAAATATATATTTTTATATATATATATTTATATAAAATATAATATAAATTTTAAATATATATATTATATATAATATACTTATATATATATTAATATATATCCATATATACTCCCCACGTTTAATGTATATTCATACACGTAGGTATTGATGTATGTTTTATATCATGTGCCATGAAACAGACTCAAAGCACAAATTTATTACCACATGGTATGAGCGTCCGGTACCCATGCCCTCCCTTCCCCCTTTTCCCAGTCAATCGCCCCAACGATGTCGCACGTGGGAAACAAAACCTAGCCCCTGGCCCCTTTATCGGTAGGGATGGCTACTCAGCGGCTAAAGGGGTTCCATGGGAGAGAAGTACACGAATCCTATGGCAACTATACCGTGGTGGACACAGTGCCTGAGGACATGCTGCCCCTGGTCGACCCTCACTGGTACCAGTTCCCTCCTTTTAACCCCCTGTGGTATGCTCTGGTGGGCATGTTCCTCTTCCTCTGCGCCTGCTTCCCTCACCGGAAATTTCACTGTCATGTACATCTTCAGCAGCACCAAATCCCTGCGCACGCCTGCCAACTACTATGTGGTAAATCTCGCTTTCTCGGACTTCATGCTCATGTTCTGCATGTGCCCCCGCTCCTCATCAATAGTTATTACATACGTGGATCTTCGGACCGACGGGTGCTGGATCTACGCTGCCATTGGGTCCCTCACCGGCTGCTGCTCCATCTATACAATGATCGCCATCACTTTGGACAGATACAATGTCATCGTAAATGTAAGTCTTCTACCGTGATAGTTTCTTAAGCAGTGTCGCAGGGTTTTTTTCCCTTCTTCCCACAACTCTTTTGGGTGTTTTTCATTTTCACATTGATTGAGTATTTCAAATTTTTGACACTGCAATTCTGAAATTTGTTATCAAGAGTTTTGTAGTCGAGCTTTAGAGGTGGGTTTGGACTTTCCCAATCTTTTTGAGTCTTTTTTTTAAAGTCGATAGTTAGTAGTTGGTGGTCACTTTTCCCAGTCGGCACCAGGTCTTGTTTTGGCATTTTTTAGCAACTTTTCCCATTTTTGGTTCAGCACAATGTAGTAAATTTTGGGTTGCGTGTTCTTTTGTCTGGTAAAAACCACGTGTACAAGTGTTTTGGGGGTGGTGTTGGAACAATGTATTGGCTATAACTAAATTATTTGTACTACAGAATCAATAAATTTTTACCTCTTTCATTTATATCCCCAAGGCCGAATTTTCCACAGGTTAATTTTTTTAGATTTTTTTTTCCCTACTTTGGCGTTGAGGTCTCCCATGATTATTTTACATCTCTGTTAGGGATTGTTTTCTAAAGTATTTGGAGAGAAGTTATAAAAAATTTCCATTTGTTCATCACTTTTAATATTGGTTGGTGCGTTAGCATTGTATAATACTAATATTATTATGTTTTGTTTGTTTTTTGTCTTTTATAATGGGATCATTTTTTGGGGCTGTTCCGAATTAGTGCATTTGCAGTTTTTTTCGTGAGAATCATAGCAACTCCGTGACTATAATTTCCTTCTTTTTTTCCAGAAAAAAGAACTGTCTTGTTTCTTTATTTTTGAAACTTCCTTTACTTTTCCCAATTGGGTCTCACTTTTTCCCTAGTATTTGAATGTTGATCTATCCATTTCTTTACAGACAGTATGTAATTACCCATACTCTTTCATTTCCTTACGTTCCACGTTCCGATTTTTAATGTGTTCTTATTGGACATGTTTTCTTTATCTTCTTTGTTTTCCCAGATGCTGTTAACATTGTCAGCTGGTTGCCCACTGACTACGCGCCCTTGATAACCCACGCGACGGGCGATGTGGTATGAATGATCGTTTCTGTTTTTAATCATTGGTGTAGAGGTTTGTCAGGAGAAAATAAAAGTTGAGTGGAATCCCCCAGGCTCCTTCTCAACTCGCAGTTCCCCAACTAATTAGGAGGAGCTATCTGTGCCGCTTTTAAAACAGTTACACTGTAATATGCCAGACATATTATTGTGAAAAACCCGTAATCAGTAGAATGAAGGTGTTTTCACCAGATATCACTGCCCTGCTGGGCCCACAGTTTCACCGCAACCCTGGTATAGGGAGCTAATAGAGTGCTATCCTTGTTCAGGGAACCCCAGGGTGCAGTTTATTGTCTTACCCGGACAATTATATAATATATATATATATATATATTTTTATATATAATAATAGATATAGAATAAATATATTACACACACACACACACACACACTTACACACATGCACAACAAAACACACACACACACACACACACCACACACACACACCAAAACACAACACACACCCCACACCACCACACACACACAGAATACATATAGTATATATATATATATATATTTTTAATATATATAAAAATAATATATGTTTATATAAACACAAAACACACACACACACCCACACACACACACACACACACACACAAGATAATATATATAGATATATAAATATATAGATATATAAATAAACAAATACAGAACACACATAATTAGATAAAATATGTAAGACACACATAAAAAAAAAAAAAAAAAAAAAAAAAAAAAAAAAAAAAAAAAAAAAAAAAAAAAAAAGAGAGAAAGATAGAGAGAAGAGAGAAAGAGAGTAGAGAGAGATAGAAGAGAATAGAAAGGGTTTAGGGGTGGAGGACAGGAGGAAGATAAAAGATAATATAGATAAAATAGAGATAAGATAATAAGATATAAG
>NW_023643133.1:0-9418 GCF_015228065.2 Penaeus monodon | reverse complement strand
AGGGGAAAAACCCCCAAAAAGACAAAAAAACCCAAAAGGCCCAGTTTTTTTAAAAAAAAACCCAGGGGGGAAATGTATAGCAGAATTTAAAAGTGAGATAAAAAAAAAAAAAATTATTCGATATACAGATAGGTAGACAGGTGAACAGAATGAGAGATACTTTATATATAGAGAAATATAATAAAGACAGGTAGATGGCAGATAAGTGGAGATCAAAGAACAAAAAAAGATACATAAAGGATAGACAGAGGGGTAGAAAAAACGAGCAGGCAGAAAAAGAAACACTTTTCATTTTTCGGGAAATAAAAGTCTCCACAAGAAAATAACCATAATTCCTTTGACAGAAAAGGTAAGATAATGTTAATCATCAGCACACCAGACGCATTAACTCCTAGCTAGACTCCCCTTTTCCCTGACGTCGGCAAGACCCCAACGAGTTCCCCAAGGGAAAGGGAAAGGGGGTGGGGGACTAGACAACAGTAACAAAGAAAAAAATTTTAAGGGTTCAGCGAGCTTAGGGTAAGGGAAGTAATTCCACAGTTGTTTAGGCAGTACAACACCAACAAAAAACACACACACACGCACACCAAAAACACACACACAACAACACACACACACACACACACACACACACACAACACATAAAATAATAATTAATTATATATATATAATATATTATATATATAATTTTATATATATATAATTTTATATACCACAATTTTGTCTGTCTTGCTTTTTTTGTTTTAGTTTGGGCCCCAAAAAATTTCTTTATTTGTCATGTATTATACCCCGGGTCGTTACTTTTTTTGTCATCTGCGCCCTGTCCCCGCAGATGGCCCTGCCCATGTTTTTTTTTTGCTCACAAGAATATCCCAGTTTTTTTCAGTCCCTATCACGTCGCCCTCACCCACCTTTGGCTAATTCCCCGTCAACCTTCCCTCCCCCTCGGGCACTTATTAGTTTTCCCCTCCAGAAAATTTGTTTTGTCCTGTTTTTGATCCATAGGTCAAAACTGGGAGGATGAGGCTAAAGACTTTTCTTTTTTAAAAAAATGGGAAGGAGCCTTTAGATGATACTGTGTCGGGTAGATACTAGACTGAGCGTCCCCTTTAATCTCTTTGTGGATGCTTGTTGTTGAGTCGCCATATATATTTTATATATATATATAAATTTATATATATATATTAAATATATATATAATATTTTATAGATGTTGTATATTAATGTATAATATATGATATAATGATTATTTATATATATATTATATATAATATATATATAATATATAAAATTGTATATAATAGTATAAAATATATATATATATTATTATATTAATTTTATATATATATATATAATTATTATAATTTTATAATATTGTCCCTACAGTGCGTTCGAAATGAACTCTAGTTTAACATGATCTTAGTTTTTTCTTTTCATCCTAAGTCTGATTTTGATTTTCTATTTAGATGACCTTATCCCCATCTCTTTTCTTTTCCCCTCCCTCTTCTCTCTCTTATATATATATATATATATATAATATTTTTATATATATTATATTTTTAATTTTGTCTCCCGTCTGTCAGTGGTGATATATTATATATTAATATATATATAAAATATATATTTAATATATATTAAATATATATATATATAACACAATAATAAAATTTTTACACATGCATTATGCGTAGTGTATATACAAACTAATACACACAAAAACACAAATACAAACACAACACACAAACACCACCACACCACCCCAAAAAACCCACCCAACCAGATACACACACACCCCACCACACACCACACCAAAACACCACACACAAAAACCACACACACACCCCCCACACAAACACCCCACCCGCACACACAACACACACACACCACACACACACACACACAACACACAAAACAACAACACACGCCACACACACGACAAACACAAGGACACACACCACATATGTGGAGTAAGTAGGAGAGATATTTCCCTTTTCCTAGGTAAGTATTAGTTTCTTATATTTAGGGGAGTTTTTTTAGTCTAGCTTTTGGAAAGGATGACTCTGAAATGCTTTAAAAAAACTTTAAAAAGAGAAATTGAGGGATCGTTTGTAAAAAAAAGTTAACAGAAAAGGTGTCCATGGAAAGCATTTTAATCATTAGACTGTAGATTCATAGACGGGAAAAGCAAAAAAACCTTCTGTTGCTGGCCCTCGTCACGAGGGCGGGCAGGAGGGTCTTGGCGCAAAGCAGTGTGAATAGGGAAGAAGGCAAACGGCCAGGAATATTTAGAATTGCTACAAGACCCCCCCTCCGTTAGAGAGCTCAAAATGACTTCGTTTTTTACGACTTTTTAAATATCTTCATTTTCGGTGAAGGGCGAAATATGAAGGGAAAATGAAAATGAAAATCACAAAATTTCAAGCAGGTATCCTGGGCAGGACTGGAATAACCCAACCCACCTACCCCGGGCCATGTCGAAGATGAGGTCTCCTCCCCGCCACCTTTCCCGGCACGACCCCGTTAGGGATCCAGAGATTTTTGCGACGTACCCATGATGCAGAACTACAGCACGGTCCCATCACCTCCGCCGACGAGTGCTCGAGTACCGTAATTATGTTTTACAGCAATAAATTATATACAAAAAAAATTATGTGTATAAACAGTGCCCGAAATCAACAGCTTTAAAACATAAAGTAAATTTTTGGTCACTGAAAATTTTGACCCCGAGAAAATGGGGATGGGGAAAGGGCGAAGGAGAGTAAGGAGGAGAGAGAGAGAGGAAAAGAGGGGGATAATAGCTTTTCCATCTTTTTTATTAAATACAAAGTTTTTATATTCTTATATAAATTTTGCTTGAAAAGGAAAAAATAAATGTTTTTACAAAATACACATAATGGGGATTTAGGGTGGGTGTGTGGGTTGTATATAAAATATATATATATATATATTAATATAATATAAATATATATATATATATAAAATTATGTGGTGTGTGTATTATATAATAATTATATATATATATATATATATATATATATATATATATATACATGAAAGGCCGCGGTGGGAAGGTTAGGGGTCGAACTAACACTGTCAGACGGCAATCTGAGTTCGGGGGTTCGAGTCACGGCCGGCGCGTTTTTCCCCTTTGGGGCGGGGAATTTTACTCGTGCCTCCCTAGCCATGGGTGGCCAAGCCACCCCAAGTATGCTGGTCCCAACCCCGGATAAAATGGAGAATGATTTCCTAAAGGGGACTCCCCGGACTCTCCGTGGAAAGGAAATGGGGGCCCTACATACTCACTCCCAAGAGCATCACAACATGAAAACAAATTTAAATACGTGCTGTGACCCCGGCGGCTAGACATAAAAATGCTTTTAAAAAAAGAATATACTGGTGTTTTAAAATGTTAATAATTTTATATGTATACACACATGGATATATATTAATATATATATATAAATATATATATAATATATATATATATTATATTTAATACAAAATGTATCTAATATATTAAACACATAATAGCATGTGTGTATATATAATAATATAATTTTAATATATATATATATATATATAAATATATATATGGTGTGTGTGTGTTGGGGTGTTGTGTGTGTGGTGTTTTGTGGTGTGGTGTGTGTATGTGTGTGCGTGTGTGTTGGTGTGTGTGTTGTTGTGTGTGTGTTTTGGTGTGTGGGTGTGTGGGGTGTGTGGGTGTGTAGTGTGTGCGTGGGTATGTGGTGGTGGTGTTGTGGATGTGACACGGGTTTTAAAAGAATCTAATTCATAAATTCCCACATCAAATTTGATCTTTATATTCTTGTTTTATTAATCACAAAATAACTAGATTTTTTAGAACATTTTATTTGGCTTTTCTCGCGTTTTTATGTCTTTTTATAAAAAAATTTTATAGGGCTTTAAAATTTTGACTTTCTTGGTCAATAATGCCAAAATCCAAATGCGTTTTAACATTTTGGCCCTGGAAAAGCATCATTATCGGGGCCACTCTCGAAGCTGGGGCAGAAGACGCTATCGTGATGCACGAATCCCAAATTGATTATATTACCCTTTTACAATATCAAATTTCCAGGGCCCCTGCAGGACCACATACGCCCTCACCTTGTAGGGTTTTGTTCTTAGGAGCAGGGGGTCCTTTTCTACTGGTTTCTACCCCAAAATTTCCCAATCAACGAGGAAACAATCCTAAAATAAAAATAACAATAAAATTTACGAGATTTTTGAAACAGTCAAATAAAACCCTTTTGAACTTCACCCAAACAGACTTTTCGATCCGTTTTTGAACCAAAAAAAATTAAATTTAATTTTATTAACACTTTTTTCCAATGCATTTGTATTTCAAAATATCACATCATCAAGGGCTAACGCCCGGGGGCGCATGGCCGCTCTATTTTTCGTTTAGCCACGGGGGGCTCATGGGAGTCTACAGGAGGCCCTCGGCCCATCCAATTTTTCTGACGGGTTTATCGAGTGCCCAAGCCTGGCCTTTATTTTCGTCCCCGGGTCCCTTACCCAGGATGTCTGCAGAGAAAACCTGAGGGAGGGTATTTACAGGGGAAACGAACAGGGCCCATATAGCTTTAGTTGGCATCCGGGTTTTGCAAGTAACAGGTCCATGCCAGTCTCGTGGTGAACCGTCGGTTGGGGGCACATTTCGCCCAATGTACCCCCGATCCCGGGTGTGGTGTTGTGTGGTGGTGTGTGTGTGGGTGTGTGTTGTTTGTGTTGTGTGTGTGGTGTGTGTGTTGTGTGTGAATTATATTAAAATTATATTTTAATATATATATTTATGTATGAGTAGTATGTTGCTATACTATCTATCTATCTTTTGAGCATCCCACATGGTCACAGTAAAGAGGCACTAGGCACCTCAAGGAGGGCAACAGGGGCTTTGATTGAACACTGCCCAAACATAAAAAAAATTAAAAAACGGCTCCCTTTTTGAAAGCAAAGAATTTCCCCACATGCCACCCCAATTTTACACTCACGCCCCCCATATGCAACACAAGTACTTCACTGGAAACACGAAAAATGAATGTGAAAACTCAAAAAGGAGACACAAACCCAAAAACTATCTAACAGCCATGGGTAAATAACACCAAACTAAAAATTACATTACATCATAAAAACTCAAAAAAATACAAAAAAGAACGATGGGTAGCAATTGCGATCAAAAACGACATCTCTCCAAAATACAATAATTTCACTAGATCTAGGGCGTCGAAAAAACACACCATTATACATATACATCCCACCAGAAGCCCAACCATACCACCACCAACCGTCCGAATTGCAGCCGAGCGACAAACCAAATACATCAGGGGAGCCCTTTAAACAAAAACCCGGGCATTTTTGGCTACAACCATACAAACACTTTAGGAGAGGCACCGCCCATATACAAAAAGGGCAGACCATCCCCCGGGTCCACACCAGCAACACACATGAAAATAACACGCAACAAACCTAACATAGTCTTAGCGAACACAGAGCACAAAACACGACATACAACAGCGAAACACATCGTGATAACTCCCGGTCATCCAACACTGTCGAAAAACCCCAAACAGATCCCAAAAACCCCCAAAATCTTCAAACATGAAACGGAGGGTTTAAAAAAAGCACTTGAAGACACAAAAGTAACTGATCTGGGGGAACCACAAAACAATAAATACCCACTTTAACAGTGGAACAGACATACAGACGGCCGGCAGGCCAATACCCCAAAACCCAAAATACAAGACATCCCACTACAGGAAGCACACGTCGAAATTGTTAAATAAATAAGGCATTACATGAATTGCACTGAACGGGGTGGGACACCAACTCCCCCCCATGATAAGAGAAATTAAAAACATAAATTACACACAAAAATTAAAGTAATGAACAAACAAAAATGGAAAACACTCACGCAAAGACTATGTAAAAACGATGATTTCAAGAAATTTGGAGCCTTCAAAACGCTCAGGGGGTCGAAAAAGAGATAATCCTACAATACAACGCACAAAACAGGGGTTGACCGGGGAGGAGACGGAACCCTCCACGGGGAATTCTGGCAAAAATTTTCCCAATCTCCCCACCGAGAATCCCCAAGGGTTTACAAACATAAAAAATTTAAGAATAACTTCCCTAGAAACCATCAGACAAAATTTTTCCCAGAGGACAACCCCCTTCCACTCCCCCCCACTCCCAGAGGAAAAACAAACAAAATAAAGCCCCAAAAACACAATACAGGAGAGGCAAATAAACAAAACAATCACTAAAACCCCTTCCCCAGAATGACAGGCTAGCATATCTTCAATGCAGTACGGTACAGGAATTCCTGTAAATTTAAACACGCCCCCTCACTCAATAAAAAAACCAGGAAAATCCGCACATGAGGTGGGGAATTTACTATCCCCCAAGTCCCGGCAAAAATGCTGACAGGGTAATAACAAAGACTCACCCACACTTGAAAACAAAAAAAAACAAAACTAGGAAATAGGCTTTCGCCAAAAGGGGGACCGAGAGGTCATCGCCCCGCTTAACGAGACAGATTCGCACGCCTTTCGGTAGCTTTTTGGACGACAAGATGCACAATACGCCTGGGAGCCCACCTAGGCAACCCCATCCCCCCAAAAGGGAGTACCACAGGGAACGTTTATCGCCCCAAACCCTTTTTATCCCACATACAGCCAATCTCCAGAACCAACATCATAAGCAATTATGTTCCATGAGCGATATCAAAAGATTTTTCCCCAACCCTCTAAATCACAAACTTATAAAACGAACAGCAGAAAGAGCTATAAGAACATAAAAAACCCTTGGCCCCAGGAAAATACAGACAAAATAAAAAAATTGAGAATCACAAATTCACAACCAAACAGTCAGCAACCCCAACACCCCATACAAACAGGAAACTTTCTCGGTTTTCAGCAAAACACAGGCTTAAAAACCACATTAAACAAAGAACACAAGAAACAAATAACAAAACCCAAACTAAACGCTTTTTGCTGCCCCCCAAAAAAATAAGACTAAAATCTACAAAACAACTGTCAGACCCATTCTAGAATACTTTGTACCCAGCTGGTGGAAAATTAAAAACACAAAAACTCAGAAGCAATCAGTACGAACAAAAATTATCGGGTAGGGGCGCAACTTTTTCTAGACCGAATTTCCGCAGAAACCCCCAACAGAACTACAGCAGGCGAGGCAAAAATACCGGGCCAGACTCCCAAACAAGAAGAGAAAAATATAAATCTTGAAAAACACACAAACATCACAAAACCCGCCGGGGGCCCCCAGAACAGCCAAGCACAGAACGGGAAAAACACCCCCACCGATATAGCACAAACACACACACACCGACGATCTGGGGCCTGCCATGTTTTAATTTTAAATTTTTAAAAGGGTAAAAAAAGAGAGAGAGAAAAAAAAAAAGATACCCTCAGAATCTCCAAAAAGGGTAATCCCCGCCCCCAGTCTAAAAACATCAAAAGGCCAAAAAAGAGTGACCTAGCCTTTCCCGCTCGCCTGCGCGGGCGCGGATTACAAAACGGGGGAGAGAGGGTGGCACCTTTACGTTCCAAAGGGATAAATTCGGCGCCCCTGTTTCCCCTTAGTAGTGGATCAGCACTGACGAATTTTAAACGGAGAGAATTTAAGGGACGTGAATCTTACAAGCTGCTACGAACCAACTGATTGCCCGTAATAGGAGTGCATCGTGCAATTGCATAAGTCAGACGCGAGTCAGAGGGGAGCAGGAGGAGTATTTTATGGAAAAAAGGAGAAAAAAGCTAAAAAAAAAAAAAAAAACTACGTTTTGTTTTCTGTCTTCTACACCAAAATTTACTCCATAACTTTAAACCCTTTTTTGGTTTTTTTAGTTTTGTTTGTTCTTGTTCCTTTTATTTTAAGTAACCACCATAATTTTTTTACCATCATTTTTTTTTGGTGTTTTGTTCTTTTTCCTTTTTTAAAGTTACACCCACACCATATTTTTTATCTGATTTATGTAAAATACCCCTTTTTCCCCACCCCCCCTTTGCAGTAGCAGACCAGTTTTTCAAAAAATCACCCCCCACGAAAGTTTTTTTTATACCACATTTTTCTTTTTTTCCAAAAATGCACTCACACCCCCTCATCCCACGTTATTCCCCCCATTCCCTTCTGTCCCCGTCTAGATTTTTTTTCCCTTTTCACCCTAAACCAAATTTTTTGTATTATAACTTATATTTCTACTTTGCCACGGAACCCCAACCTCTTTTTTTACTTTTTAAACTTGACCATAGCAAGAAAAAAAAAACTAAATATAAAACTAAATAAATAAACAAAAAAAGAAAAAGATAAAAAAAAATTTAAAAACGTTAATTAGTAATTAGTTGCATTCATTTTAGTTAATAAGTGAGTTTAGTTAATTAATCGTTCCCGTTACTCTAAAAAAAAAATAAATAAATAAAAAAATAAAAAATTAATAAAAAATTTAAAAAACTATGCTTGGATGCCCAACGGAGAGCTATCTCTCGAAGCGACGCAGCTGCCAAGCGAAGTTTCGAAGTAGCCGAAGTAATCGTCGTTGAACAGCAAGGCTATCAGATTGCAAGTGCAATTGAAATGATAATTCGATTAATAGAAATACGAGAAAAAGTAACATTAAAAAAAGTTGTGGCAGATGCGAGGGGCGCCTTTTCCCCTCCTTCCGTGGTGTTGATCTCTTTTTTCTTCCTTTCTTTGTTTGGGTTTTGGCCATCAACCAGCGGCTTAGGGCCAAGGTTATTAGCCAATGGATCCTATTTTCTACAATCTATATAAGGTCATAAAGTTTGTCTCCTTTAAAAAAGTGATTACTTTACTGATGATTTTTTTATCATCTGATAAAATGTTTGTTAGTGTAAAATCTCTATTTTTGTTGATTTTTTTTTTTTTTTTTTTGCCTTTTTATTGTGATTTGTTGCAGACTATGAATATGTGATAAATGGTAAGGTTGATGTTGCAGAGATAAACATTGGGGGGGAATCTTTTTCATGTAGGGGGTGAGGTGGGTTATTTTTGTGGGATTGACCCTGGTCGGGCCAACACCACCCCCTCCCTTCTGATTTCTTGGGCTGTATCCCCCAGTTCCCATTGTGGTTTTGATTTTGTTGGTGAGTTGGAGGCTGGTCCATTCACTTTGCCACAGGAGATGTATTTTTGTTTTATAAGAGACACAAAACACCTGAAATCTGTACGAACTATGGGAGTGTCCAGATCGCCAGTGACCCGGCTAGTTTGTCAGCCTGGGATCCCTTGCCATGGATGCCAGAGTGGCTGGTAACCCCTATTAGGTTGAATGATTTGTTTGCACCATGTAAAATACGAATGATATTACCCAGCAGTTTATTTTTAGGGTTTCTAAGGATTTTAATTTTAAGTGGAAAAA